>NC_049169.1:107672912-107947912 GCF_009769625.2 Cygnus olor
TTGACAAAAACATCTGGTAGGTGAGCCATGCACTTTATGTGCTTATAGGAAGCTTTTCATCATAAACTTATTTTCTCTGTTTGACATTGCAAATTTCTCATTTATCATCAGAAGTCTCTGCTCACCATCCTCAAAGGGAATGGCTGGGGTCCGCTTTACTCAATATTTTTCTGGTTCCACACGAGAAGATGAATGATACTTTCTTTTTAACAATGGTGAAAGGCTTTATAACCTTGAATTATTTAAAAGCATAGTATAAATATTGCATAGAATTGTAACTAAGTAAAATATCCTTCATATCTGTCTTTAAAGTATCATGTATATGTTTTATCTGGAATACTTAAAAATACAATGGATCAAATTTTAATAGTTCTAACCTTAAAAGAAAAAAAATATATATGTTCCTGCTCTTTCAAGGCATATTTGCATATTTTATAATAATCTTTGTATAAAACATTTCCAAGACATAAGATCATAATTGTCTTTTGGACCTGTACAGGAACTGCAGAGACTCCTTCTCCTCCCCTAACTCATGTTTGAAAGAGTTATTCTCTGCCTGTAAATTCCACTGAATTCTCATCCCAGTGAATCCCTAGGGATCTGCTAACATGTAAAGCAGTTTCAGTAAGAGAAACAAAGTGTACATACAGCTGTGTACTCTCTATTACAGTGACTATAGAATTCTCCCAAAAGCCGAGAGGGACTTACTGAGATTTATCACGCTCCTGGAGAGGGCAATACACTGTATGCTATTGAGTAGTATGGGACTTTACTGTATGTTAAAAGAAGCTTTTGAGTCCTGAAGGGTGCAGACTAGTACATTCCAGAGAGACATTTCTCCTTATTTATATTGTCTAGTTAGCAAGCAACAGGACTTAGGAGACACCCCTCTCTGTGGTGCTCCTCGGCTCCTGGTCTACTTTCAATAGAATTATACCACAAGCATAGACTTGAGTTTTATTGAGGAGGGGGAAAGAATGTGATGGACAGATACCCACAATACTTCCTGGAGATATGTGTCATCTAACAGAGGATTAATAATTTTGGAAATCCTTTTTTCTGCATTAAGCAGAAACTGAATTTATCCTTCCTACTGGCAAAGGTATTCAAGAAAGTGTTCACAGCCTAAATTCAACTGAAACCAATGGTGAGTTTCTTACTGTATTTCAGATATGAGTTAAATTCTACATATTTTTTGTTAATATTTAATAGTTTCTGCAAAAGTTGTCTCTATAACTGGAAATGCAACCTTTATCCCTAATAGACATGAATCCTCGCAAAGTCTTGTGGCTTTTTTTTTTTTTTTTTTTAATTGGTTGGAATGAGGTGCTGAGGTACTAACAGGTCAACTCCTCTTCTTACCCCTGCCATCAGAGTGGTTCCAAAGAGTGTTTATCAATATGGTGATAGGCGCTTTATATATAACTAAAAATATATATATAATAACAGACGTGATTTTTGACTCCTAATGTCTCCTAATTTCTAACCTGAATCTCCCTTGTCACAACTTGAGGCCACTCCCTCTAGTCGTATCATTAGGCCATAAGAGGCTGACGCCCAGCTTCCCACAACTTCCTTTCAGGTAGTTGTAGAGAGCAATAAGAGTTCAGATAGTCTCTTAACAGCTTTTCCAGACTAAAGAACCCCAGTTCACTCAGTCGCTTCTCATAGGACTTGTGTTCCAGGCCCTTCACCAGCTTCGTAGCCCTTCTCTGGACATATAATTTCATTATCAAGAAGTATTGGAAGTATATGCATGTGTGCCAGGACTAACAGCTGTATGGCAGAATTCATGAGTTGTTTCCCACTTCATCCTGTTCTTTCATAAAATAAATAAATAACGCGTTCATTCACTTTCTGTGGGTCAATCATCAGTGTGTCACTAAGTTCAATACAAAAACTGCCTCAGAAAAAGTCACCGAGGTCGAAAATAACAGGCTTGCCTTTACTTTACCAAGTTCAGACAAGACATGTTTAGACTTACTTTGACTGCAAGCATGAGCAAGATTTTGAGTTGTTATGAAGGTATCATTTATTATACAAAATAAAGCGACCAATGTGAAGAAAAGTGGTAAATTTTCAAATGGTATAGAATGGTTTTGAATCTGAGTAACAGAATTGCACTTGTTGTTTCATGCATCTTTATGTGAGCAATACAACAGGCTACAGTGTGATATAATGCCAAATATTTCATATATGTGAGTGTGTTTCTTTTATCAGTCCTGTGCTTTAATTTTAATATCTGTTAAGTCACTTGGAATGTTTTGGAAATGTTTTCTTTCTTTAAGTTTACAAATGACTGTTTCTGGTGAAACACTTCCAAATAATTATTACAACTATAATTACAACACAACTAAAAATATTTATGATATTAGCATTTGGTTAATTGAAGCTTAAAACATTGGTTTTGCACATCAGTACTCATCAGTTTTAGCATTCACACCAGTAAGCCGGGGTTTTATCTAAATAATTAATTTTCTTACCTGGTTTATCTCATAACCATTAAACATTTATTTCTTGTTCAAGAAATCTTGTTACAGGTGGTAGACTTACACATCTTATAACTATTAGAGAAAAATGATAGGAAATTTGTTATTCTTTTTTTCTATTTAAAGTTTATTCTATTTCTGTAAATATAAGATCAGAAGAAATTCCTTAACAAGAACAATACTAAGATCACAGTAAAATCTTTTATTTTTTTTCTGCTCATATATGACTATATTTCATACTTATTAAGCAAATAAAGCAAAACTGGAAATATGGTATTCTTTTTCCTTCAAATTACTCCTTGAAGCATGTTCAATATTCTGTTTACCAACTGACTAGTCCTCGAGATGAACCTGTTGTTTATTTACACAGAAAAATCTAGGAATGCTTTCAGTAATGGGATTGTGCTTTCAGAAAACACTAAAATGACATTCTGTGCTACATATTTATGTTCATAATTTCAGAAATAATTATTTTTGTACATGGGGATTGAAGATATCTTTATCTTTTTTTTTTTTTGAATTGCAACTAGCATATATTTTTCTTCTCATATGATCATTTCCATGTTTCCACTGGAGCATAAAAGCTACCACCATCCAATATGATGGTAGTTAATAAGGGACCGTTAATTCATAATTGATTATTGGATAAGGAATTATGGGAAAATTAAAAAATCAGTTATGGTCCTAAATAGAGGAAGCTTCTTTTAGAGTTACAAACAAAATAGAATTTAATAAACTTAATGACAGTCCAGATCTGTTGCTTAAGCTCTTATTAGTCAGAGAATCTTTGTGGGTAACAGTAAACACTTTTATATTTTCCACTAACTTTGATTTTGTTCCTGCTACTACATTAACTGCTGTAATTTCAATTAATCCAAGTCAATATTTCCACTAAATCTTGAAATCAGCATAGCTGTTAAGAGAGTATCTGAAGTTCAAAATATGTTAGTTCTAACAAGATTCTTTCCACAGCTGGTTAAATAAGACTGTTGAACAAAGGTTTTGTGTTCTTCTATATGAGCACTTATACATAAATTTTCCTCTTGCCCCGGTGTTCCCATTTTCAGGATTTTTAGCTAAATATCACTTTGAAGAAATGTGAGTTAGCTTCTGAGTAAGGTTTTCCTTGAGATACCTTGCGTTGGATTACTTCAAGTGATATGTGTTTTAAAAATAATGTCTTAAGTGAGAAAGAACAAACAAATGATTTTTATGAAATTGTGTCTCAGAGTCAGCAACCAATAAGTCTTGCTTGAAAATGGAACTGAGTACTACAAAGATAGCTATATTCAAAGACATAAAAGGAAAGTTCTTTTTCTATTTCCAAGAAAACAAAGTAAACTACATCTCCAGTAAGACCATTTTTCTCTGTCCCACTGATCTGCATGAAGACAGTTTCAATTTGCCAAGTAAAAATTCTGTTTCTTTGATTATTAAACAAGAATCAAGTTACCAATGTTCTTATGTCATATGAAGTTTAGGTAGAAACTATTTGAAAACTATTTGAAACTATTTGAAAACTATTTGAAAACTATTTGAAAACTATTTGAAACTCCCCCCTTTTTACGACAAAAGGCCAAGAAACAGAGGTAGAGCTTTCAACAAAATAAAATAAAATGTTCTCTTTTAACATTGATAATGCACATCTGAGAATAATTGTTTGTCTGTCATTTTTTATAGCATTACAAAGGTTTCTGAATGTTAACATTTTCACTATAAGGTCAACTTCATACATAACAAATACTTATTCTTTAATTTGTGCTTTTCCTGGGAACAACAAAATAAAGAATATGCTTTGGTATGATTAAGTCATCCCCAAGATTGCAATACTGTGCTGGTAATCAAATGCACATGTTTGTCAATCTTGGAAAGACAATCATAACAATTATTTTTAGTGTCTGCAAAAATGCTGTAATAAGTTGAAAATGAGGCTTATGTGTGTTTCTTCTTTTTATAAGAAGAAGAAGAAGAGATGTGCTGTGAAGAAGATTTAAAGAAATCAAAGTGGACAGCAGACAAAAATTCTAATCTGATAAAAAGATAGAACAAGATTATCCAGAGGTATGCTTTTGAGTAAACAGGAAATTAATTTACAATATTAAAATTTCCTTTATTCTGAATGCCAGAAGAAAGTAGGAAAGAATGTTTTTGAATTACATTGCATAGTTCATACAGATAAGTATGATCTAATCTGCAAATATATTAATGAAAGATATTAAACAAGATTAGTCAAAGAAAAATAAGGTTATGAGTTGTAACAATTTGGTTATTAAAGCTGTCTTTTCCTTCTTTTGTCTTTGTTTCCTACTGAAATTACAGCCTTTCTTCATATCATCAATGGGATTTGAAAGTAAGTGCTAAGCCAACATTATTATTTCTAGATCTAGACTAAAATTTAATAGCTGGAATAAATAAAATATTTGCAACATATCAAAAAAATATAAACCAAAGGCATTTTTTTTCCTTCTGAAAAGCAAGGAGTCATCTTGGGTCCATTAAAATAAATGTGAATTTTGCAACTAGCTTTACTGGATCCATGCTCTTCTGCCTGCATCTGACAGTCTCTGATCTCTGTGCACCTTCCATCAATATTAGCAATAAAATGTTTTGATACTCCCTGAGTATTGACCTGAAGTGCTGGCTTTGCACAAGGATCAATTCGCATAGGCTTATGTTTTTAAAGGGACGTTCATGTAAACACAGAGCTTTTACATTTGTTGCTATCTATCTCTTCACAAGGCTTTCAAATTCAGTAATGCTCTGCAAACACTTTGAGTTTTTCTTCAGAGGTGAGACTTTCAGATGAACATATAAAGTAACATTTTGAACATATCTTTTCCTGTGAATACTATATACCTCTCCACAGTACAAAATACATGATTTCAAAAGAGATAAATGAAAAACGTAATATATTCAGAGAAAAACAGAAGGATGAAACGGATTCCTTTTAACAAAAATGTGAGTATACAAGGCTCCTCACCCTGGAAACAAAATATTTAGGTGAGTATAATCAAGTTCTCCAAGGTCAGGAATAGATAAGATAATTTGCTGTTCACTCTGTCTTCTAATACCAACAAATAAATAAATAAATAAATAAATAAGACTAGGACAAATTTCTAAACATATATATTATATATATATAAAATATATATGTTTAGAAACATACATATATTATATATATTATTTTTATATATAAATTAATATATATATATATATATATATATTTTTTTTTTTTCCACAGAACAGGTAGCAGCAGTCTTGAAGAACTTCTTGCTGAAACATGTCATAGATGCAGCCTGTAAATGCAGATTTGTTTCCAGTCTTTTCTGCCTGCTGATGGCCACAGTAAGACACTGGGCTAAATGCCGTCACATTCTGAACGTGAGTGGCTGTTCTTGGGTTCAGTATGAGGACACAAGATGAAAAAAAATAGTCAATCTGGAGGCACAGCAAAACATATTTATGCTTAACTGTACTCTAAATCAGAAGAATATTTCTCAAATTTTTAAGCTGTCATTTGCAAATTGCTGTGATGATTGAGGTGTAAGGGAAGCAAAACTTTCTGAACATTCGGTTTATCCACTTAGATAATATAGGACCAAACATTTCATACAATACTTAACTCATTCATTGAAGGCAACGTGTTCAAATCAAGTATAGGTTTGACAGCCATTCTTGACTTAAGAAGTACAATTGATTAATATTTCATCTAAAATGGCTGCTTGATGATCCCCATGATTATTTACTCTATAAGAAATAGTCAATTTCTTCTGGATTTGTTTAGCTGAACTTTTGGCAACATTTCTTTGCATTGCATTGTTAGACATAACAGTAACAGTCATCTTTCAGCTGTGAGTGCCATAATATAGTCACTCTGTCCTGCCCTTACTCTTGATCTGAAAGTATGTATTTGTTAAGCAGAAGTGCATCTGATTGCAATGTAGACATACAGAGTTGTTGATGTGGGCTGTCAACTGGAAATGTGTCAGCATCTCAGCCAACTCTGCAGCCCACATTGCCTTCCATTCTGCCTTGGCTAGATTGGCTTTATTATCTGATCTAACCACTGAATTTTTTTTCCTATTCTACACATATCTGATTTAAATCCTGGTTTAAATGTCATTTAATGTGATTCTACTAATTATGCTTGCCATTTAAATCCTGCATAAAATAAGCTTGTGTCTAACCTTCCCTTCTTTTCTCCTCATTCCTTTAGTATTCTGCCCGTATTTTAACACTTTATTTATTAATTCTTATCTTCTGTCTTCTGTTCACCTTTACCTTTAGTTCTTCTGAAAATACACTTTTTTTCAAAATTCCTGATGCTAAGAAGAACACTCAAAAATTAGAAAAATGCATGAATGCAATATTATTTTGAAAGTCTTATAGTTATTCTTTGGTAAGATTTAAATTTAAGAAGATAACAAGAAATAGGAAATATATTGCAGTATTGTTAAGCTTTAGCTGCATGGTACAAGACACCTGTCTAACTAGACTTAATGGTATTACTCGTGTTAGCATGTTTCTGAGCAGACAAAATTCTGCAGAATAAGACATACCTTGACTGCTCTGCAGATGTTTGCTGTCAGCAGGCATATGGCAATTATGCAGTTCATTATTTATTTATTTAGTCGTTGAAAACAATTGGTCTGTATCTCCCTTTCTGCCTTTAGACTGACCTTCCACTCTTCTTCCATCTCATTGCCTCCTTACTGGTTATTTCTCCCAAGACACACTCCTACTGTTTTTTTTTTTCTTTCTTTTTTTCTTCTTTTTTCCTGGTATTAATATTTTTCTCTCCCGGTCCTTATGGCTCTTTCACTATGTACCCTACTATCCATCCTAACTTCCACTACAGGTGCCATGTCCAGCCATTGACACTAATACCCTTCAAAAGACTTAATTTGGCAAAGCAAAGCTTGTAAAAGGCATCTGTCCACCTTCCAGCCTTCCAGTTAAATTGTAAGTTCCTGCTTCAAAACACAGAAGCTAAAAATTCTCAGTGAAATATATACAAGAATTTCTAATGGGAGCAATATAACATATGTTCCTCTAATCCATTTCTTGGAATGAGTTATATATATGTATGTTTGTGTGTGTATGTGTTTGTGTTATTGTTTTGTTGTTGTTGTTGTTATAAATATCTTTCCAAAAAGAAATCAAGCTAGGACAAAGATGAAGTGGATCAAGTGGGAAATTAAATTCTCCTCATAGCAAGAACTGTATTTAGCTTTAAAGGCAATTTCAAGGTATGGACCATTTTCATTCCAAATAAAGGAAGATTATTAGGTTAATAAATACTTTGTATGCTATATAAAAATTCATGCTGAAAACATTTAGAACAAAGCTAGAGTTTAGCAAAATTGATCAAATATCTTTTTAGCATTTTCTACTGTCAAAAGGGTTGTAATTTTCTTCTTAGGTTGCTAATTACTCAAAAAGTTGTTCCATTTGAAGACTTTCAGTAACAGATAATCAATATGAATAAAGTATAAGAACATAGCTGTTCATCAGAGAATAGACACTGAAGAAATTCTTCAAACCAGATAGTAAAATACATTTACATTTTGTAATGTTATGACAGCATAAGAATATACATAGTAATTACTATTTAATGCCTATCAGGAGAATTTATTGCTGAAGTAAATTAAATAGAAATAAAAGTTGAAAAGAGTTTGCTTATTTAAATTGAAATTATTAGTTGTTGGCATGGTTGTCACTTTCTTTATTATATATGGTTAGAAAATAATACTTTTCAGATTCATGAAATTGTTAGTTGTTATCAGTTTGTCAGGTAATATATCCTGAGTTTCTTGATGACCAATCAATACTGTCTAGTAAGAGTAAACAATGAAAAGAAATGAATAAGCCTTCTGTCTCATAATTGCAGATATCCACATACTTTATAAAAATAATTTGATTGGTATTGTTAATTTTTTTTTTTTTGTAAATTGTGTAATTTAACTCAAACAGCTGAAACCTGAACAATCCATTTCATATATAAAAATATAATTAAAAATTTATAAAAGCATTTGTTTATAAATCATGTCACTTAAAAACTTAAAAATAAGTTCAACCTTCATAAATTCTAATATTTCATTTTATATTTTCCTTTAATAATAACAAAAATGTTACGAGAGTTTATTAACATTAGATGCAAGTATATTTTCCTCTTAAGTTGTTGCATTAGGCTGATAGTATAATACAAATCACTCCAAAATGTATACTAGTTAGTTATTGTATAAAATGGGTAATTCTTTTGGTCATATTTCAGAGAGGAGTAAAAGAAAGAAACTTCTTAAATTTGAAATTATTTTCACCACCATCATTTCTTTGATGCGTCTAGACACAATGAAGGGCTGAGCAAAAGTTATATTCAAAGAATGAGTAAAATATGATCTAGAAAATCCAGTCTCAGTTGTACTGGAAACCAGAGGAAAACCAAATCAGTCCTTGCTGAGAACTTCTTTAAATCAAAGAAGTTCTTCATCATGCCACCTTTTCCAGTAACTGGAGCAGAAGTTTGTGTATAGTAAATAATAATTTGAAAAGAAAGTTTAGTTTAAACAGGAAAGAAACAGTAAAATCTCCTGCCTGCATGCAGACCTTCCAAGGCTGATTTCTACATACATACATATGAACGCAAACAAATTTATGGATACCCAACTACTGCTCCACCTCTTTTCCTGAACCCTATATCCTTAATCTCCTGGATGTATCTGACCTTGCATATAATTAATAGAAGACTTATTTCCCTTATATAATGTAAGTGCAAGTAACATTGTTACAAGGTCCCCTAAACAACTAAGATTTTACTTGCAGTCCCATATGTACATTTTGACAGGAAATTCTGTAAATAATAGTAAACCACTGCATTCTACAGGAAGAGGTTAGCCCTGAAGTGACTTCAGTGGCTAATGGCCATGGGACATTTTGCTGAATCTGCAGTTATATGTCTCCTTACCCCTCGCAGCAGCTGCTGAGCATTGTGCTGAGAGAATTTCTCAGCTTATGATGATATAGAAACATAAGAATTTTCCAATATGAATCAAACTCCATGTAGCTCTTCAAGGTCCATTTGATTGCAGCCTATATTAGCCAGAGATTTGAGATGAGTCTGACTGCAACCCAAAATGCCTTTGAACTCTGAAGTCAGTTTTATTGGATAATCAACTTTAAACCAAACATTTTAAACACTTTTTTTTTTTTTTTTTTTTTCACAGAAGATTTTTACAATATAAAAGAGATTCATAAAGAAATATATCCCTACCCTTGGATCTTTTCTTTCAGGCTTGGTTTCAACTGATCAGCTAGTTACTTTCCAGGTTGCTGAAAATTTTGCAGTTCCTGCTTGTCCCTAGAAACATCATCTGTCTATCTCCCCACTGGACTGCCTGTACATCTATTCCATTCTCTTCTCAGCAGTCTTTCTGTTCCCTTTCTGTTATGCAATACACCAAGTCAATAGAAGCAGGGCTCAGGTAGTAGTAGCGACATACATGCACAAACTGGTGTGATAGAAAAAGGAATCATCTACAAAATTCCATCCCTTTTTAAAGATCTTTTGGGATCATTCTGGAAATTTTAGTTATCTAAAAGCTCCATGTGTGCTAAGAAAGGTACTTAAATATTTTCTTTAACCAGAGCAAAATAAACTGAAAAGCAATGAAAAAAAAATTAACTTGGAAAATAAGGTATGTTAAGCCTCTTGCTGTAAAGGAAAACCATACTGTTAATCTCTTACATCACCGTGAATATAACAAGAAAAAGTGGAAAAAGCTGAAAAAGTTCACATAATTTATGATGAAATTGAAAAAGTGTATTATCATGTTTTAAAACTCCCTGGAAACAACTCCAAGTCAATAAAAATTGAGACTGAAAATCCTGATATAAAGAAGGCCCAACCCTAGATATTTGTTTTCAGAATCATATGATCACACTTGCTGAATGTTGCTCCTTCCTGTGAGTTGGCTTCACTATAAGGATAGTTGAAAATCATCTTCTCTCTCAAGATCCTTCTTGTAAATCTTAAAAAGCTAGAAAATAATTAGCCAGTTACTTTGTCAGCACTGTCAGAGGAACTATCATAATGTGTCCTTCATTACAAAAAGCAAAAGCACCACTGCATTACTTGAGATAACATCTGATTAATATTCATTATAAAATTAAACACAGAAAGCTTTCATCAGACCTTCACTGGCATTGATTTTATGCATTTAATATGTAGGATAATATTTCTGATGCTACATTGTGTTGCACTTGATTCTGTGATGTAAGAATTCAATAACAAAAAAACAGCAAACATTTTCATTTCTCTGGGTACTGCATGAGAAGAGGGGAAAAGAGAACCCCTGTTTCTAACATGTCATTCTAAATGGAGAAAAATCTCATTCTATATGATTGAAAGAGCAGAATCCACACATTTTCTTTTTCTATGGAAAGGGAAAAACAGCTTGTCTTCACTATCACTTAAAAGGAAATAAAATGTGACACATAGGCACAAAGGACACAGGCAATTTAAGTGTCATCCTATTTTGCCACTACTCTCCATGCTTCAGTCTTGTTTTACAAAAATCAGAGTGGAGCCTGGGTGTATGCAGATTTGCAATCTTCTCTGCCAAGTTGTATCATCCTACCCTCATGCTTGAACATGTGATATTGAAAAGGGACATTTTTCAATAAGTGCAAACTGCTATTTGCACTCAATCAGAAATACCTAAATTATTTTTCTACCTATTCCATCAAAAGTCCAATATAAAAATCCTGTCTAAATTACAGGGCAATGGAAACAGGAATTCAAAATACAATTGCTGATGAATCTGAAGTCTTTGCAATATTACTATCAAAATCCATGCATAATGCACAGCAGAGAGGTATTTGTCACTTCAATTTGTACTTATTAGAAGTAAATTATAGTAAGAGAGAAAAAAGAAAATCTCACTTAAACAGAAAAGAAGAAAATAAATTTCACAGGCAAACTGTGATGGAGCAATGCTGCTCCATTTCAATTACTCAAAGACTACTTGTGCTTGTATTTTTATTTCACATTATTATGCATATGTGTTTGACTTGTTTTTATTTTCCTACCCTTGTGCATCATTCTATTTTTCCCCTAGCAAAATGCTAAGAAAATCTCCTAGGAGTTTAAAAGGCCAATAAAGCAGCCAGACAATGCTCTTCAGCTTTTAAAACTCTTTAATCCCTGTAAGAAATTTTATTGAGAAAGATTAACAAGATAAAGTCAGCAGCAATTAGGTTCCAAAGTGTTCCAAGTGGTCCACATCATGCTTATCCTGCTGAAATTGATTAGGTGCATCTTACTGGAAAATCTTTGAGTCTCAACACATCTCTGTTTAGGGCATAAATTTTTCTGAGGCAAGCTCTTTCTTGTAAGGAGAAAGAATCAGGAAAAAAAAACTCTTGTTGTGAAGGCAAGCAATCCATTTTCTAGTAGGACATTTCCCAAATGACAACCGTTTGTTGCTTCTGAGTGATTTTAAATGTCTCAACAAATCTCGATATGATTAGTGATCTTTAGAAGATGTTTTCAAACGAGAATAATATGTTGTTTTATTATTCTGATCTCAATTTTATGAAGTAGGTATCTGCAGTACATGAATGTGCATATACTTTAATACAAAGGGCCTTGCAAGAATTTGAGACTCAAAAAATATACAAAGAAACAAAACTGAAAATAAAAAATTCCCATTCAAATAGGTGTTCAGACACTCACAATAAATTGGAAATGGAATACATTTAATAGTTCCTAGTTATGCTCATATCAGAAAGCACACTTAGGTAGGAACTGAAGCTGAAAAATTCTCACCCACTGGGATTCCCATTGAGATCATAGACATGCAATCAGAAAAATACATAAGCATTTCTACATAAATTATACATGAATCTGAATGAGCAATTAACAGCTTGATTTGATTTGCTCAATTTAGGGATCAAAAATATCAGAGTACAACTTATGACACAGGCAAATCACTGCGGTGTTTCTGGGGGGAGAGAGAGAAAGGAAAGTCAGAGAAGATATAGGAAGATACAATCCCCTACATGGATTCTTTTGGTGAGATGCTTTTTCAAAGCTCTTATCTAACATAGGGAAAACATTTTTTTCAAAGCAACAAAAGCATAGCCAACCAATCAAACTGATTTCTGTAAGACATGAGAATGTGCCAACTGGTTCTTCTGATTACATCCCTCATATATGATCTTACTATTCTCTATGGTACAAAATAAAAATAGAATAATGGGCTTTCTTTTATAAAGAACTACCAAACTCACAAACTACAGACAAACCAGATAAAAGACACCTGTTTTTCTCTAGTTCTAGCAGGCAGCTCCAGCTAATCTTTATGTTTTTGGATACTGCTGAAAACTTGAAATTTTTAATTTGACACCCACTACCAAATAGCTTAGTAAGTGTCCAAACCTCTCATATTTTCTGTACCAGTAGTACAGAAGTGCTAATGAGCAGCAAAATAGCATTTAGGACAGACAAATACTGTAGAGCCACAGTACAGTGCAGAGCCACACTGAGAACTCTGGGGCACAATGTGGTAAGAGATTTTTTTTTTTTCACCTAACTCCATTTACCTCAGTTAGTAAGGATTTCCAAGACCTGTTCCAATTGCTCATCTGTAGCAATACAGAGGAGTCAAAAGAATTTTCACAGATAAATTGATTTTACATAAATTCTCCCTCTCCTACCTTATTTTCAATGTCCCATTCAATTTCCATGCCTGTTGTAAAGTATTGGAAACCTACCTAATTAGGTATTCCTTAGAGTAAATAGAAGGGGATGATGGTCCAATTATTATTTTAATTTAAAATGAAGTTCAAAGATGACATCATGAAATGTATTTCATTATCACATGGGGCTTGGGATATTGCTGTTTTCAGTGGGGCAAGAAGTAAGTTAGTTATCTTTAAATCTTTCTCCTGAGCAAATACATCTGGTTTTCGCTCTTTCTTTTTAATGCAACATCCACTCTTAGTCCCTTTGATTGTCTGTTTAGTAGGTAGAACATAAAATATGCCTTGGCATTATTTTAATAGCTGAAAAATTAGTAAACTATAAAATCTGAACTAGAGAATCTTCAGAACTGGAGAATAATTATGCACTTTAAAGCCTCATTAATCAGTTCCAACTTTGCATTTGGTACCTAAGTTTCCCTTTGGAGTGACAGAAAAAGGAATCTTTTGTATCACCAGCAGTTTTCTCCATGAAGAAGAAAAAAACCCCAAACCTTCTGATGGCTGACCTCATTACATTTTCTTCACATGTACCGGATTTGGTTCATTCTGTCTCTCCTCAGTCTTACCTAATAGTATTCTGTATGGAGAATAAAAGCTCACTTCTAGTCATGATCACAGTTTATTCTTCTGTCTCCTAAATAAAAGATGTGACCTTTCATCAGATGTGTGTTTTTCTTGTGTGTTCACTGACTCTTAACCTGTACGATGTACTAGCCCTGTTTTTCTGCATTACTAGTCACACTGATGCATCATATATTTGTTCCCCAATTTGAACCCCTGACCTTTGTGCTATTAAAATTATGCTCCTGTCACTATAGTTATACAGTTATTTGTACAACATTAAAATGTGTCCTGTTTGCTTGCACATTGATCTATGTTTGCAGTTCAAGTAATTTGATGATTGATGCAACATTCAAATCACACTTTCCTGTAGATGCCATCAAATCATTTTCTGTCGAATCCTTCAGTCTGAAGGTTTTTGCAAGTCTTGCAGCATCATCTGTTATGGTTGCCATACACAAATGGGAAACAAATGTCTGTCATAATGTTAATTTTCACATGAAATAAACTGTTCCAAGTTCCATGACAGCGTCCACAGCTGGTGACACTTGAAAGAATATTCAGGGTATTCCTGTAAAACTTGGAAAGAAAAAGAGAAAAAAAAAAAAAAAAAAAAAACAGCAGTAAAAGGACAGAATAACACCATATTGCAATTTATCTAGTAGTTGAACTGTGTAGAAATCAGGATTTGCTCATGTGAGAAATTATGGTTTATTATTTTGGCTTATTTATATCTATTGCCTCTGAAACCCTGAAAAAGAAGATTTTACAAAACTTGAATACTCACCTGATACATTTTGCTTCTTCTGAATCTCACCTTGAGTACTGTGTCCAGTTTTGGGCCCCTCACTACAAGAAAGACATCGAGGCCCTGTAGCATGTCCAGAGAACGGCTATGGAGCTGGTGAAGGCCCTGGACCACAAGTCCTATGAGGAGCGGCTGAGGGAACTGGGGTTGTTTAGTCTGGAGAAGAGGAGGCTCAGGGGAGACCTTATTTCTCTCTACAGCTACCTGAAAGGAAGTGGTGGGGAGCTGGGGGTCGGCCTCTTCTCACAGGGAACTAGCAATAGGACTAGAGGGAATGGCCTCAAGTTGTACCAGGGGAGGTTTAGGTTGGAAATTAGGAGAAATTTCTTCTCAGAAAGAGTAGTCAGGCATCGGAATGGGTTGCCCAGGGAGATGGTGAAATCACCATCCCTGAGGGTGTTTAAGGAAACGTTGTACATGTGGTATTTAAGAACATGGTTCAGTTGGTGATATTGGTGGTAGGGGGATGTTGGACCAGATGGTCTTGGAGGTCTTTTCCAACCTTAATGATTCTATGATTCTATGAGAGATAGAAACTGCATCTTAGAAAACTAGTTGATTTTCAGTGCTTTTTTTTTTCTTTTCTGTGCATTACAACCTATAATTTTTAAAACTAATTTTTTTAGAAAAAAAAAAAAAAGCTGAAATAATCTATATAGAGCTACTTTCTGCAATTAATTCAAATTTCTTGGTGCATTAACTACATACTGTAGGACAGAACTATGATAAAGCTGCTATAGCTTCCTAATTTTTTTAACAGAATATTCAACATAGCAGCTTTAATTTTGACTGTTCTTTTAACATCCACGGTATTTTTGAATAATCTAGTGAGAATATAAAATAACAGTTTAAGCAAAATTTTTCTGTTTGTATTTTTCATAATTATTACTAATTCCAGAAGCAAGCCAGACCTCAATAAAGCAGCATGAGTGGGTGACATCAATCCATACACTCTGGAAAAATTCAAAAGTGGAGATGGAAAACTTCCAGCTGACTGCATCTGCATCACACACAGTCATAATGCTAGAGATCTGGTAGGCTGCCTGCATGACTCCCATCTAGACAAGGGTATCTCTATAGGATACTGGGATATTTTACAGGATACTCTAAAGGATCTTCAGGCTGGTGAGTCTGACTTCCATCTTTTGTAGGATAGAAGGGTTTGTAACCAGGAATATGATACTGAGGCTGAGGAGAAAGTCTGTTGGGAAGACAGACTATCTATCTGGCTTTCATAATGGAAATTCTGGCTCACCACCTGCTGACATCATAAGAGAGGTCGATAACCATGTTGATAAAGAGCATCAGGGAGACACGATCCATTTGGATTTTCAAAAAGCCTTGACAAATCATTAGAAAACAGAGATGCCATGGATCAGAAAAAAGTTGCTTGCTTTGTAGGAGACATATTTATTTTTCATAGAAAAAAACATACTTCGTAGAAAATTAATTTCATAGATACATAATAGGAATGAACAATGAAAAAACTTCATAATAGGGGTGAGTCAACAGTTGGGTCACCAGTGGGTCAGTTTTGGACCTGTTTTTATTCAACAACTTTATATAAAACATTCTCACAAAATGGAGCATGAGTGCAAAAATTTGTTAAATTAACTGCAGAGCAAATGAATGTAAGGTAACATGAAGCAAAATAATCTAAACCATGTTTATGTGATGCTGAACTCACAACTGGCAGTCTCAGCTCTGGAAAGAGCTGTCAGTTTTCTGAAATCATCTACTTAGTGTTCACTGGCAGCCAAAAGAGCCAACAAAATGTTGGGTATCACAAAGAAGGATATTGAGAACAAGACAGATGGTGTCATTTTGCTACTATATAAAGCCACTGATTTCTTGAACAGTGCATACTATTCTGGTCCTGTTACTCAAAGTCTCGTAATTTGACAAGGAAAGGGAACATGCCATGTATATACAGCCAAGACCACATAATTTCTTCAGGTATTGTTTTAACAGCCCAACAGTCCAAATTATCTAATCAATGCAGAAAAACCTCATTAGTAGTATGGCTAAAATTGTTAGACAAAAATCTTTTTTCTATCATCTACCCTTTTTCTTTGCTTGCCCTTACGTTATGCTTACCCTTCCAAAGCACTTTTGCATGATGTCAATGATTCCAGCCTTCTTTCTACAGAAATGGTGTGGGGAGAGTCTACAAGAAGTCACCAGCTTCCTTGGGAAGGTATGTGAAGTTGGTTCCTTCCTCCTCTGACTTGTGTCTTCTTGGGGCTATCTGAATGTACAGCTTGTTCCCTTCTTAGTGCTTCACAACTCCCCATGCTCCTGGGGGCTGTTTATCCTGCAGGGACTGCCTGCAGCTTGTCAGACCTTTCTCCCCAGCAGTACTCACAGAACTGAAGCTCAGATATATTAGGTCTTGAGACCCTGCACTAGCAGGTTAATTCAAAGCTTGTGTCTTTCTGCAAATAGTGGAAGAAGTCATATCTACCAGGCTACTGCCATAGCACATCATGTAGAACATAGCGAAGTTTGAAAATGTACAGTGACAGGCAGACAAGCAATCAAGGGTATGGAGCAATTACCTTATGAAAACAGAGGAAAATGTTTGTGATTCTGAAATGTGGATCATGCTGAGAGAGGACATGCCTTGGGTTTATACAGTTGTTAAAATGTTGTATAAGGGTATTGTGGATCTGCTGTTCCCAAACCCTGCAGCAGTAGATCCTGGAGCACTTTTTGAGACTAGTAAGTGAAACAGGGGGACACTTCTGAAGCTTTTTGCTCTAGGAAGTTGTTGAAGCAAACAATCAGCACGTTCAAAATGGGCCCAGACAGGATTGTGGACAATAAGATCATAATAAGATATTAAGAGAACCATATACCCAACAAAACAACTGCAGATGCTAGGGGAATTCATGAGGAATGGACTGCATACCAAAAGGAACCAGGGTTTCATGCTGTCCCTAAGCATCATCTTCTATTGCTATTGTCAGAGACACAATAATGGAAAAAGTGCTGGTCTTTCTCAGTATGGCATTACTTTTAATTCAATATACTTTTTATTATTATTTTTCATCTGAGGATGACAACATATATCAGAAAGGCACTACCAGTAAAAACTAATTTTAAGGGATTTTAATACCATTTTGTGGTAAATGTTACATGTTTTTACACAGCTGTGGTATAAAAAAGGGAATACATGAACTGTTGGAAAAAGAACAGACTTTGATATGGAGAACACATTTGGAATACTTAAGAAATGGGTTAACAGTAATCCTCAGTATGGATAAGTGGAAACTTAAACATCTGAAGCTGATTATTCAAAAGTTTTGTTCATTAATGGAGAATCAGCTGAATGTATCACCTCCTCTCAACCACAGACAAAAGCTTATCAGGGCATTCTCTTGGCCTAAGGTTCTGGCCACGTGCCTGATAAAGCCCAAAAACACAGTCCAGAAGGCCACCCTCATTAATCTATCCATGTGAAACACATTGGTTTTCACAGAATGTTTGTAAGTAGGCTGGTTTTCTTTTTTTTTTTTTTTGGACTTTCATTTAATATGCTGAAATATTGCTCAGCCTCTAATTCATTATTTTAGATAGGATCGTATCTAAAATGTTCTAATCCTTATTCTAGTCAGGAAGAATAAAATAATGTTTACTTTCACTGATTTAATGTGTCATTTTAGAATTGCATGAAGGGGACTGTTTCTTAATTTAAAGGTATTAAGCCACACCTTTAATTTAAAACCCAACATATCTTCATCTAGGGAGACATATGGTATATGCCAATCTGATTGTAAATTTACTTATTTATTATCCTTTGTTTTCTTTTTCCTTTTTATTGGACTACTGAAACTGGGACACTGGAATTACAGAGTAGCAGTAATTCCAAAAGTTGGATATTTTTCTTCCTACTTACTAAAAATAAATGGAGATGTCTGGAAACAGAGGGCAATGAGGCACATCAAATGCCAGCAATATTAGAGTGCAGTATAAGAACACAGAAATACCCCAAACTGGGACCTTAATGCCTAGATAAGCAGTATTACCTGTTAATAGATAGGCTTTTATTTTTTTATTTTTATTTTTTATAATAGTCTATAATTTTATAGACTACTCCAAGTATAAGTAGTGTCTTTTTTGCACAAGTGTAGCAGTCCCAAAGTGTTTTGAGTATATTGTACACATTACAAATATGGGGCAGCTGAAAAGAAGTTTAGAAAATGGCCTTGATCCTGCAACTTGCAGGCTCAGGCTGGAAGAATCAAGATCAATTATACTGTTATATTGCAACTTCAGCAACCTCAGAGCTGCTGTCAAATGTCTGTTTCATTTCAGCTTATTCTTCAGGAGCTTATTTCACTTCTTTCTTGGTCAGCTTTCTGAGGGGGGAGTGGGAATCAGCTGAGATATTTTTTCTGTGGCAATGTTTCTTCAGTGCTTCATGCTGTATTTCACTAATTGTTTTCTAAAACACATGATGTTCACCAGTAATTGAGATGGATCAAATGGCAAGGACAACTAATTGATCCATCCAAGAATCTGATTCATCACTTTACTAGTGTAGAGATTACAATGTGCACTTACTCATTCAGCATGCCTTTGAGAAGATAAAACTGTTATGAGAAAACCTTCGTGTTGGATGAACAGCAAGCAAGCTAGTTTCTCACCCAATCTGTGTCAATGTCTTTCTTTCATTATTATTATTATTTTTAAAGATGTGGTAAGCATTACATTAAAAACAATTACTGGACATAAATTTCTTAGATTGGTAACATTTAGTATGTTATCTTGTCTCAACTGCACATTATCAGTATTTATTTATAATTATGAGGACTTTAAACTTTTAAAGACTTTAAGATGTATTCAGCTTTATGTGTGTGAGGACTCAATTCCAATGCTTTAATGAACATATAAAATGAAAAAGCTGGGGAACATTTCTATGACTAGGGTCACTTTACAAGAAAAAACAGCCAACACTGTGATAAGAAGACTCAAGTAGTATGAAGCTTTTAAATGGAAAATAACACAAAGCAGATCATGATGGTATATAATTAAAATTATGCTAATTCTAATGGTAACATTATATTGAATATGGTTTTTCAATAGTTAAAATTCTTAAATTAGTTAAAATTCTTGCTATATGCTTATGAACACATATAAAACCCAAAAGAAACTTCATTAAAAGACTGAGGATACAAGAAAGCTTTATTGGAGTTCTTTTGCAAACCAAGCAGTTTCGTGAGCACCAGAACTAATGAGGCCTGGATTCCTATAGATTTGTGATTCATGGTTGATTTGTGGGCCCTGACTGATGAGTTCCTTGCAGCAGGGAGACATTAGAGAGCTTTGCTGGTGCAGATGCTTTCTAGTCATGTAAATAGTGTACACTTGCCATGGGTTTTGCCTTAGTTGGGCATATATGAGACATCATAAAGGATCCTCTGTCTAGGGCCAATTGTACACCCAAAACTTGTTGAAGTTTAATATCATTTACACATTAATACCATTTACACATTTCTGTCAGCTTGCTTGAAATAAATTAATGAGTTTAAGAGTTAGGTGGTAGATAGGGGAAGAATAGTGATAGTTATTATTTTATACCTGAACAAGAATATGCCTTCATCAAAACAAGCAAAACAATCCCAATCCCTTCCATTGCTTTTTTCTTTATATACGTACCTATCCAGATAAATCAATTCATCCTATGCAACTCGCATTGTCCTCCTATGCTTAATGCACTCCTGTTTTTGTGGTTAGGCACAAGTAATATATCACAGTCTGTTCTTGTGCTGTAACTACATGGATCAACTTGGGTTTCATTGTATTACATATTTCTCTAAAAATTTAAAATGTACTTTTGCTCATATAAAATAAAGACTGCAAATTGTTTTATCAGTTGAAGTAGGCATGTTCAAAAGTACAAAACCAAAAATCAATGGGATGTCCGGCAATTGCTAGTTCTTTTAAAAAAATCAACTCTTTAGTGTAGTATGTCAACGTAAAGTAGACAAATGGTGGTGGAAAAAAAAGTGAAAAATGTTGAAGAATTTTTACATAACTTTGGAAAAGCATCATTTTAGCATATGGTAAGGTTGTATTCATTACTTATTGCCTTTACTTAATGCCCTCAACACTTTACTTGTTGAAATACAATGGGAAAAGAATATTGTTAGATTTTTTCTTTACTGTTCTGGAGGGGAATGTTGGGGGTAAGGAAGAGGGTGTTGTATTATTCCCAGCCTAGAATTGAATTAATTCATAAACAAAAATCCACCTGAAGGATTAATGAATCAAACTTTATACCATAGGAAATCTGAAATCTTGTCCTTAAATCTTTATACCAAAATGCTACCCTCCCTCCACCTTTTTTTTTTTTTTCTTTCTTAAAATTCAAAACCAGTCATCTGTCTCTTCAGATAATTCTCAAGTGTGAGCGTATGTCCAACACCTCATACCCAACCACATCTTCCCCCCAAACCTACATGCCTTTGTAATTGATTTCAGATTGGTGCTTGTTCAGGCACTTACTCTTAAGCTGCACAGATTTCCAGCCACATTTTGCAGATAATAAGGCCTTGATGAAAAGCTGCCTAACCTCTTGAACAATTCACAAAATTTAATTAATTGGGTCTTTCATATGTTTGAAAAAAAAAAAAAAAGTTTTTGTTTTATTCATGCACTGCTTTCTTTATAGAGATGATGGTCATTTTTCTATACTGTATAAAATGCAAGACTGCTAATGTGCAATAGCTTAGACAGTTCAGACTCTCACAGACAGACATACTTTAAAGGGAAAGTTCTATAATTAGTAGTTATTTGTAATCTGTTGCACCACTCCAGGAATGAAACAACATCAAAACTTAGTCCAGTTCAGCAATGATACCATTGCATTGTATAACTTTGCCAATAAAGAAAAAACAAACAAACAAACAAACAATAAAAAATCACATCACTTACAGAAAATATCACTTACTGAAAAACAACATATCTTTATATGTTTATCCTACTGAGGAAAAGTTTGTGACTGTCAAAGGCCCTCCTTACCTCTGAAATCTTGCTTCTCTAATCTAATGGACATGCCAAAGAAATATAGATCAGGGGAGAGATGACAGACAAGTGTAAATGTTTCTTTTTTTCTTTTCTCAGTGATAGTAAACCACTGAATACCAATTTGTGACTTTTTTTTTTTTCCCCCTGGGTTTGAGTATCTTATTTTACTGTAATGTGGGGGGCTTTGAGCAATTACATTTGAACTTTAAGTTGTGTTTTTAATTTTCATGTTCTGGGCATCTAAAATTTTCATTGTGATTTGTTCTAATTGAATCAGAAACCTTCAAAGAAACTACACTCTTTGCAGACTGATAATTATACCTCTTGTCTGTCAGGTTTATCTTCAAGTCTAAATGATACTATAAAAATGCAAAACAAATTATTTTGGAAGAAACTTTGCATTCAAGTTCTTTACTCCAAAATGCTCAAAACATTCACTCCATTTGAATGAAACAGCACAATTGGGGGGTGAGGGGAGAAGGGTTTTAAACACTGCAAACTTAATTTATTATCCAAGCTGTAAGAGAAACAAACTCCTAAGTGTCATAAAGAAAGCAAAGTGAACTGTCACATTTTACACTAGCCTTAACTTCAGATTTTATATAACATAGTTTGAGTTAGGTTTTATTATAGTAATTTACCAATGCACTAACCCAAAAGATAACTTTTGACAAATGTTTTGAGAAATTCTGTTATTGCATACTGAATATTTTTGTTTACTTATTTTTTCACATAGTATGATATTCAACAATCTTGTTTCTATCATGACTTTTCTTCAAAACAAATAATTTTTAAAAGGTAATTTTCCCCATATTATATCAAGAAGAGGCATCAGAGGTGAGGATCAACGAACTCTAGCTTGCTGTGGAATACATCCCCTTCCTTCAGGAAATCCCAGGAATCTGAGTCAATAATATTAATTAGATGAATTGTTCAGTCTTTTATTTCAGGTTGTTAAAACCTGAATGTGTAAAGTTATTATTTTAGTGCTCTGTAGCCTTCAGAGAAACTGCTTACTGGAAGTACCGGAATATGATTGTGTGGGAATGGTGGAGTTAATTACACCATTCTGTGTTATACAAATATATGTTCCATTTTCTTGAGAGAAAATAAAATTTATTGTTTGGATTTATTTTTTTTTAAATTTTATTAAACCTGGGCATTACCTTTTCAAAGTAATATATGTTAACCTATATGCTAGGTTTTTAGTTTCAGGTTCCAGATACTCAGGATATACATGCAAATGCACGTACACCCTGCTACTATGCTAAACTGATTTTTTTTTTATCCCTTTCTATCTTTTTGTGAATGAGAATGCTCCAGCAAATCTGCATATAGAGGTGTTCAGAGGCAATAATAAAATGAATGCACAAATTCTGCAAGTGATGTTTCTTTCTACCAGCATTGCTGACAGTGCATCCAAACTATGGATTGCACGAAAGTAATCCCTAAATTAATCCTTAGCAAACAGCCACATGGCTGGGTTCAGCATTTATACAAACATTCTTCCCATTCTAACAATAACTCATGGGATGCTAGCTCAGAAGCTTCTGCTTCAGAGACAAATGAAACCTAGCTTGGATGGGAGAGAGGAAGAGGCTGCACATCTTCATAACATTTGCATTGAACAATCAGGAACGTGAGCTGACCTTAGCAATACTAGTAGGGGAAACCAGAAACATGATTCCTACAGTCCCCCAAGGACCAGAGGAAATCTGTCCTGTGCTATGATGATAGCCTTAAAACTGCTCTTATGTATCATTTTCTAAGAGACAATGAGATAAAAATGAAACACAGGAGGTTCTGTCTGAACTTAAGGAAGCACTTTACTGTGCAGGTGACTGAGCACTGTTGCCCAGAGGGGTCATGGAATCTTCATTGCTGGATATGTTCAAAAGCCAGGACACGGTCCTGGGCAACCTGCTGTGTGTGACCCTGCTTGAGCAGGGAGTTTGGACCAAATGACCTCTGGAGGTCCCTTCCAACCTCAACCATTCTGTGATACTGTGAATAACTTAAAAATCTCTATAATGCTTGATGAAGACAAACATTTTTTTTTTCTCCTTAAAAGCTTATTGTATTTAAATACAACTCAAGCTTTCTCCCATCTTTGAGAGATACGGCTGAAACATCACTGTGAAGAACAATGTTTATGTAAAATAAAGAAGTTATCAAGTTATAGTACATCATGTGCTTTTTCATGTGCTTTCCAGGGGAGAAAAAAAAGTGTGTGTGGGGGGGAGAGGGAAGGGAAGGCGGGGACAGGACACACCACAGGGATGGGGAAGGTAACAAAGAGAAAGTCAAATAACTGTTATTGTTACAAGTTTTTCTATCACATAAATTGTCAAGTGATGAAGAACTTTAAACAAACAAACAAAAAACAACAACAACAAAAAAACTCTGTTATATAAAATCTGTCCTCAAATTTACCCCGGTCTATTTATTCTTGTGTCACAACTATGCTAGGAATAGTAGTTTCCCAAAGTAAAGTGTGTGTTTGCAAGTATAGAAATGTATATATATATATGTATATATGTATATAATTACAAATAAATATGTATGAATATATGTGCATGTGTTTGTTCACACATTTCTTTCCCTACATATAGAAACCATTTTGAAATCTACTAAGTCACTCAGTGACTTCATTCAGAGGGTTTTAAACATGAATCTAAATACCTGCATTTAGCCACCTGGAAGTTCAAATCAACCTCTAAAATTATTCAGCTGTGGAGTTCCTCCATATTGTTTAAAGCAACAAGTGCTGGCATTTAGAATGTTCCACTCTGTTTTGCTTTATATCTACAGGAGAATACAAAGTCTTCTAGCACTATGAAAAAATTTAGAGGTTTTTTGCTCAGAATAATAATAAAAAAAAAGTAATAAGAGATTATATCATATAAGAGATGAACATCATATTATTATACATAGCAAAATACTAAATAACCTGCTTGAAAGTATGGATAGCTTGGAGGTAGCAACTTTTAAGTTTGTTTGAAGAATCCATCTGGTCCAACAGCTTTATTTGCTGCTGTGTCTTTAAAACCATTAATTATTTATAATACTGTTATTATCTTTCTATTTAAAGCATCACATTGTTCTGAGGATAATTTAGCTAATTTTAGATTTTAAGTTGTTCCTTTGCTTGGTTGTTATTAAGATGCTGGGAGCTATATAATGATGTGAAGTAACAAATGAATTCCTACTTAATTCCTCTTTTCTATTCTCTAAAATAATGCTACTAAGCTTTTTTAGCCGCAAAAATTTTCTTCCTGACCTCCATCATCCAAGTAATTTTTTTTTTATAATACAATTCTCTTAATAATAGTTTCTAGTTCAGTTCTCTATTGTTTGTTATATAACACACATACTGATTTCTTCTCCCACTTCTGCAAATCTTTAAATATTTTAAAATATATATTTTTTTAAATGCACTTTACCTATTATTTTAAATGTTGTTCCCGTTCAACATGGATTTGGCTTTGTGAAAGAAGCTATGTTGTTATGAAAGCAGAAAGGTAAATTTTCCTCTGGATACTCTTTATATCTGAGAATAATTTAAAATGCTTCCTGTAAATCAATGTTTTGTATGAAAAGTTTGAAGAAGAGTAACTTACATAGGAGTGCAACCAACTTTAAAAACAAAACAAAACCACGTGATGCCTGAACCTTGAATACTGACAGAAACAGATCAGAGAAACAAAATAGTAATTAGAAAGTTGACTTTTTTGTTAACCTATTGTTCACCAGTGATAATTAATTGAAAACTCAGCATTTTATTTTATTTGTTTTTGGTCAGAAATAGGTGCACTACTCTGGCAACAAAGGTAATGGCAACACTTGAACTGTCAGGTATTCAAGAGTTATAGGGGAAAGGTTTTTGAAGACTTTCAGTAGACAACTGGAGCTGCCTGAAATAATGATGCATAGATAATTACACTGTAATTACTGCTGCCCTTGATGTTGATAATGATGGTTGGCAAGAAGAAAATAGCAAGAAGAAAAATTGCTGTCTTCCACAGCTACTGATCTGATTCTGACATCAGTTGAATCCTACAGAGAAAAAAATGGAGTACTGAAAAAGCAGTATCTGACTGTATGTGTTGAGAGGCAGAGACTCAATTTGCTTTTCTATATGCTTGCAGAAACCCAGCTGCAGTCCTTAAAAAGTTCAAGCCAGTCTGAAACCAAAAGGTTCAAATGACACAGCTGCCTCAGCGTATCATTTGCTGTGAGGACAACTACTGGCCAAGATGGTTCATGGGCCATGCAGACCAGCGCATCCAAGAGACACACTAGACATGAAGCATCCTTGTGTCATTTGCTAGTGGGAACTGAGTGAATTTCCCAGCATGACTAAACTCACCCATTCTGTCCTTTCTTTGCTCCCTGGGGTAAGGCTCACAAAGACAAGCGTTACATAGGTGCTCTACCCATGTAGTGCAAATACTACTGTTTTCTCAGGAGCCATGAAAGTTCACTTATGGCAGTGAGCAATTGGTTCCGAGGGCTCTGGGCCAGACACATTCTGCAGCGGAGTGGGGGATTGAGGCGGGCAGGGCTTTTTTCCTGCATCAAGGCCACTCTAGGCAGACGAGGGAGCCACCAGGACCTGGCAGCCCTCGCGAGGGCAGCTGATGAGGCATGGGCAGAGCCAGCTGCGCCCCCTCCCTGGCCGCACAAAGGCAGCCCCTAGGGAGCATGAGCAACCAGGAGCGCAGCAAACAGGACGGGCAAACAGTCATGCATCAGTCAGGGTGTGGTGCGGCAGTTTGCGTGGCAGTGCGTGCAGGGAGGGCGCTCTCACCACTGTTTTCCAATGGTCTTTCCCAACAGTGGTTGTAACCTGCTCGTGAAGAGCCTAGCCATGGTATCCACCAGACAGAGAGCCATGTCCTCTGCATCTCTTGCGGCCTCTACTGATGTGGCTACCCAGACAGAACATGCAGCTGGGGAAACACGCAGCTGTCTAGGTCTTGGGCTGCAGGGTGTGCCCAAGCCTTCTGTCAGTGTCTGACAGCAGCAGCAGTGGGTATGCCTGTGGGAGGTGTGCCCAGGTTGAAGAATTGCTCAGCCTGGTGGCAGAGCTTTGGGAGGAGGTGAGTAGGCTGAGGAGCATCAGGGAGTCAGAGAGGGAAACTGACTGGTGGAAGCATACCCTACCCTCCCTGAGACTGACTCATGAGCCAGCCAACACACAAGAAACAAAGGTTCCCTTGTCCCACCAGGCAGCCACTATACAAGAGACAAAGGTTCCCCCATCCCACCAGGCAGTAGGAGGGAACCTAGGACAGCTGGGGGAATGGATGCAGGTTTCTGCTCAGGATGGTATGCGAGCCCTCTCCCTGCCTACCTCACCTTCCCGACTACCCTTATATAACAGGTATGAGTCTCTAGAACACGACAGTCAAAATAACAATATAGAATTGCAACGATGTAGAATTGTTGCAAAACAATGATTGTAGAATCCAGTTGGAAGGGGTGCCTAAGGCAAGGCAACATATCACTACATCTTCTATCAAGAAAGAAAGAAGGGTTATTGTCATAAGCGACTCCATTCTGAAATGGACAGAGGGCCCAATTTGCCATCTGGACACAACCCAAAGGGAAGTCTGCTGCCTCCCTGTGGGTCAGGTAAGAGTTATTGCTAGGAAAGTCACTCACCTGGTACTCTGACTATTACCCATTACTGGTTTTTCAGGCTGGTAATGATGAGGTAGCAAGAAGTCCAAAAGCGATCAAAAGGGACTTTAGGGCTTTGGGGCAACTGGTTAAAGGATCGGGAGTACAGGTCGTGTTTGCCTCTGTCCTTCCAGTAGCAGGGATCAATGTTGACAGGCAGACTTGGCTCATCAATACGTGGGTTTGAGACTGGTGCCACCAGCAGAACTTTGGTTTTCTTGATCACGGGAAGGTCTACGTGACACTGGGCCTGCTGGCACCAGGTGGGATGCACCTCTCTGATAGGGAAAATGATTTTTGCCCAGGAGTTAGCAGGGCTGATAGATAGGGCTTTAAACTAGAGTCAAAGGGGGAAAGGGATAAAACCAGGCCCGCCATTGATAAGCTAAGGGATAGCATGCCAAAATCAGAGGAACGGCATGCTAGTGAGGTCCTTTGGTCTGCTCCATGAGGTGCTCTGTACAATAAGGAGCATTTGAAGTGCTTCTACACAAACGCACCCAGTGTGAGGAATAAACTGGCCCAGTCCCAGAGCTACAGTATCATTGGCATAAGTGAAACGTGGTGGGATGAGTCCTGTGACTGGTGTGTTGCAATAGATGGTTACAGGCTCCTTAGGAGGGACAGGCAGGGAAGGTGAGGCAGTGGGGTGGTGCTGCATGTCAAGGAGGGGCTGGGCTGTGTGGAGCTTGCAATTGGCAATGGCAAAGTTGAGAGCCTCTGGGTAAGGATTAAGGGACAAACAAATAAAGGGGATGTTGTCATGGGAGTCTATTACAGACCACCCGGCCAGGACAACAACACCGATGAATTATTCCTTGAGGAACTAAGAAATACCTTGAGATCAACTGCCCTTGTCCTTATGGGGGACTTCAACTTGCCAGACGTCAACTGGGAATATCACATGGCCAACATAAGCAGACCCAGGAGGTTCCTAAAGCACCTTGATGATAACTTCTTGGTGCAGGTGCTAAGGGGGCCAACTAGGAAAGGTGCCCTCCTAGATCTGTTGCTTGAGAACAGAGAGGGTTTTGTGGGGGACGTGGCAATTGGCGACCGTCTTGGTCATAGTGACCATGAAGCAGTTGAGTTTAAAATTTTTGGTGACAGGACGAAAACTGCCACCAAAACTTCAGCCCTGGATATGGTGAGAGCAGACTTCAGGCTGCTCAAGGAACTAGTTAGTAAGATCCCCTGGGAAACTGCTTTTGAAAGCATTGGCATCCATCAGTGCTGGTCAATCTTTACGCACTGCCTCCTAAAATAACAGGATCAGGTAATTCTAAAATATCAGAAGTCAAGCAGGTGGGGCAGAAGGCCGGCTTGGCTGACCAGGGATATTTTTCTGAAGCTTAGGCATAAAAAGAAAGTGTATGGCTGCTGGAAGCAGGGTCAGGCAATGTGAAAGGACTACAGGGACGCTGTTCACCTTTGTAGGGAGAAAATTTGTGCGGCCAAAGCCCAATTAGAGTTGAAGCTGGCCAGGTCTGTGGGAGACAATAAAAAGGGCTCTTTTAAATATGTGAATAGAAAAAGGAGGACCAGAGAAAACATAGGTCCGCTACTTGATGGGGGTGGTCACCTCACAAACAAGAACATAGGCAAAGCAAGAGACATTTAATGCCTTCTTTGCCTCTGTCTTTAATGCCAATGATGGGCTTCAGGACTTCAGGTACCCTGAGCTGGAGGACTGTGATGGTAGGAATCATAAACTCCCAACCAACCCTGAACATATGCAGGATTTGCTGCTTCACCTGGATCCATACAAGTCCATGGGTCCAGATGGGATTCATCCCAGGGTGCTCAGAGACCTGGCTGATGTCCCTGTGGGACCTCTCTCAATTATTTTTCTATGGTCTTGGGAATCTGGAGAGGTCCCAGGTGACTGGAAGCTTGCAAATATGCCAATTTTCAAGAAGGTCAAGAAAGAAGACCCTGTCAACTACAGGTCTGTCAGTCTCACGTCAATGCCTGGGAAAATTATGGACAAGATTATCCTTGAAATTATTGAAGCGCACCCAGGGGACAATGCAGTCATTTGTCCCAGCCAACATGGGTTCATGAGGGGTAGGTCCTGCCTAACAAATTTGATTTCTTTTTATGATAAGATCACCCATCTAGTCGATCAAGGGAAACCAGCTGATGTGATCTTTTTGGACTTCAGCAAGGCTTTTGACACGGTTTCCCATAGGATCCTACTGGACAAAATGTCCAGCATACAGCTAAACAAAAACATCATATGATGGGTGAATAATTGGCTGATGGGTAGGGCTCAAAGGGTTGTGGTAAATGGGGCCACATCAGGCTGTCGGATGGTCACCAGTGGGGTCCCCCAAGGCTCAATTTTAGGGCCAGTTCTCTTCAATGTTTTTATAAACGATTTAATGTAGGACTAGAAGGTGTTTTGAGCAAATTTGCTGATGATATTAAACTGGGAGGAGCTGTTGACTCTGTTGAGGGTGGAAAGGCCTTGCAGAGAGATCTGGACAGATTGGAGAGCTGGGCGATCACCAACCACATGAAGTTTAACAAGTGCAAGTGCTGGGTCCTGCACCTGGGATGGGGCAACCCTGGCTATACATACAGATTGGGCGATGAGACGCTGGAGAGCAGCCCCGCAGAGAGGGATCTGGGGGTTTTGGTTGACAGCAAGCTGAATATGAGCCAGCAGTGTGCCCCGGCAGCCAGGAGGGCCAACCGTATCCTGGGGTGTATCAAGCACAGCATTGCTAGTCGGTTGAGGGAAGGGATTGTCCTGCTCTACTCTGCACTGGTGCGGCCCCACCTCGAGTACTGTGTGCAGTTCTGGGCACCACAGTACAAAAAGGATGTGAAACTATTGGAGAGTGTCCAGAGAAAGGCTACTAAGGGCCTAGAGGGGAAGACATACAAGGAGCGGCTGAGGTCTCTTGGCCTGTTCAGCCTGAAAAAGAGGAGGTTGAGGGGAGACTTCATAGTGGTCTACAGGTCTCCTCTCTCCCTCTCCTTCCTCTCCTCTCCTCTTCCTTTTTTGTTTTAATATATATATATATATATATTAAAACTTTATTTGCCAAGTCTTTAAAACAGGTGCAAAGCTGATACAATAATCATAAAAAAAAAAAAAAAAAAAAAAAAAAGAGATGAATGCTTACAACCAACCAGACTTAGAGATATACGGCTCTAATTTCGCTTGTCCGAGAGCATGTAGTACAAAGATATTAGGTTATATTAAGGTATTTGTTATCCATTGAACATCTTCCCTGAAATGTACATCTCAAACAAGTGACACAAGAAAATCTTCAGATGATTTAAAAAAACAACAACAAAAAAAACCAACTTTATAGGTACACTAATTTGTCCAAGTTAGTGAAGTAATTTTATGGACAGCCAAAAGAAGATTATTATGTTTAAACCGGACAAAACTGATTAGACTTGAGGATGCTTGATATTGCAGTTCTGTGTAGGTGTCAGCTGAGTGCTCAGCATGTAAATGATACCATAATTTTAGTCAAAGGAAGCTGTAATTTTATGAAATGGGTTTATGGAGAAAAGGTAGAAATGTCCAGCACATGTGTTTGTATTTTTGCTATGGTATGCCAGAAGTTCAGTACCAAGTATGCTTAGTTCTGGAAGGCTCTCCCAAGATTGTTGCATGCACACTGCAGTTGATGTGCTGGAAAATGCACTGAGGGGCTGTTGGCAGCCTTTCCATGATGCCACATGACATAATCTAGACAACTACTTGCTATAGCCTGCCAACAACATGACAGCACAGAGAATGTACTTCTGCAGAAGTGATATGTGCAGGTTTGTTGTTGTTGTTTGTTTGTTATTGTTTTTTATTTTTCTGTGCTACTCATTTGTGTACAAATGAACATAAGAATCACATACCTGAAATTTGCAGACCTCTTTCCTTCATCTTTTTCCCATACAGTATCCACTTCAGGCCTAGAGAGTCAGCATGCCAGTTAGCTTTGTTTCAGTGGTGCTTGCTGTGACATGGCTGATTAAGTGTCAGGTTGCCAAGTGACCCAAGGTGCCTTGTAACCATCCAATTTTGTCTGCTTGATTTCAAAATATGGCTTGAAGAGAGGTTAATGTTAGTGGTGATGTGTTTTTCTGGCTTGTAATAGTTTAGCAAATAGCTAGGAGGAAGAAGAAGTTGTGGACCTAATGCACTTGGGATCTGAGCTTCCTATAAAGTGACTGATTACAGATTACAAGGAAAAGAGCAAAATCTTCCTGACGAAGAGTCTCGAGAGTCTTCTAGAGCATGCTGAGCTACTGAACCAGGAGTGAGGGTACCTAGGCAGGGAGGACTTACCCAGTTCCTAGGAACAGTTTGAATGAGAAAGTATTCAGTATCTAGCTAAGTAATGCTTAGAGGAGTAAGCCTTGACAGCTATGAAGAATAGCTTTTGTTATTCTTTATAAACTGTATGCTGTCTTCTGTCTTGGTACCCTCAGAGGAGAACAGCAGAGGCAAGGCCCATGCCATCCTAACTCAGTCTGAAGCTCTGAGTCAGTTATTCACTTAGGCATGTTCTTCTCTTAAAGCCCAAGTTTAACTTTAATCAAATTCTGTAGGGCTTAAGCACATTCTGAATTGCTTTTCTACACTAGGGCTTTAGGTGAATTGTATGAAAAATACAAACAAACAACAACAACAATAACAACAAAACATTAAAATGTTCACATCCCACTGATATTGATGCTCCTGCCCTAGATGGAGCTGCATTACAGGAAGAAAAAGATCTGTCTTAAGGGTTCAGAGTCATAAATGTTATTTATAAAAATTGTGCCTTTTATATAAACAAGAAAATTGTTCTAAATGTCCTAGTTCTCTGCTATCTTATTTTCTTATAATAATCATTAAGAGGAACAGATGGAGGTTTATTTCCATTTCTTTATACCAGAAAGAAAGCATATGAAGATTTAATTTGCAAACCAATCTTATTTTTCTTAACAGGTTCACTGATACAAATTGTCAGACTTTATTTCTGCTCCTCTTTCACCCACACAAAGTGGTCTGAGTGTGGCTATTATAAATGTAGATGTTCAAGAGATATTGCATTCTGCAAAAGATATCTTCTTCTATGTAAGAGCTTTTCATCTGTTATGAGATAATATACATGCAGATATTAAGACCACTAATTATTGTCACCTCTGTTAAAATGAGCAATAGAAAATAAATGTTACTACTATTCAGCAAATATAGAGGAAAACCTGTCCCAAAACTGCAAATGCCAACTAAATCTCCAGGAATTTCAATTTATTAATTATAATATATTAGTATACTGAATGAAAGTTTGAATTCTGAGAAAAATACCAATATTTTATCCATCAAGTGGACATCCTTTGTGTTATAATTTTTTGACTCACAAGAAAAGGTTGATTTTTTGTAACAGTAAAGCAGAAAGCTTGATGCTAAATGAAAAATCAAATAACCAATATTGCCTCGCGGAACTTAACCTGGCATGAAAATGTGCACAACATCTTAAAAGTATTACAAGCCAAACAAGCAGTGCCAAAATGCATTTAAATCAGGAGAAGTATGTCTTTTAGCAGTAAGTGTAACTAATATATTTGTTATGGATGAAAGGAAACTCCGAGCTAAAAAGTAAAAATAAAAAAATGCAGCAGCTCCACTGAAGTTTAAAATGCAGGGCAGTATTCACTGAGATAATGAATTCAGGGTTAGAGGATTACAGAAATGAGAAGATAATAGATGAGCACATCTGAATGGGACAACATTTTAAAAGATAGCATTAAACTATATAAAACTAGCATAAACTATATAAACTATTTCCTGTGAATATGAATGATCCTGAGAAGATGTTATGATTTATACTCAACTTGGAGAAAGAGCTATCATTTAACCTCCTAAAAATAGATCCAGTAATTCAACTGATTGTTATATAACAATTCAAATCAAGATAAAGAGCCCTAAGAGATTGCCAATCTCTGCATGAATTCCAGCACCTGGTCAAGTCAATTGTAAGGGACTTCAGTGGGGTAATCACTATTCACTTTCTATGCTATATGTGCCTGCTCATTTAGATGTAGACAAAACTTTTGGACCAAAACATCTTTCGTAATCTGCAAATAATATTTCATAACAATGGAACATCTTAACAGAAAAGTTAGGGAGGGGAGAGTTGGAAATGAGATTATGAAAAACCAAGGTTATGAAAATCAAAAGGATTTGTTCCGTGGAAGGTGTCCTAACTGCACAAGAGAGAGACATCATAAATAAATAATTTTCTACAGATTGGGCCACAGGAAGCACAAAAAATACACAGCTCTGTAAACCAGTGGCTATTCTCTCTGACTGATAGTAAACCTTGATATAAAAATGTCTTTTATCCAAGTGACTTCTCAGTGTAAAATGCATAAACAAATATTATTCTAACACACTGTGCCTTAATTTCCATCTATAAAATAAAGATGATTGGTACTTCCTTATGTTATGATGTTGTTTTGCAAATAAACTACAAATACTATGAATTCGGTTTATATTCATAGTTTCTTCATATAAAGCTAAAATATTTACACTCAGTACTGTTAAGCAACGTTTTCTGTATGTTGAATAAACTATCTGTTTCATTGACTACTTTGAGAGATATATGTTATTAGTTTTTCATTACACTCAAATGTCATATGAAGGGTGGAAAAAATAAATAAATACTAAATATCTAAAAGGAAGAACTGCATAGGTTTTACTATAGATTTCATCATTTGAAATTCCTTAGAATGATAAATGTAGTTTCTCAGATTATCTACACAGCCACATTTAGATCATAATCTTTATTCACCTGTGATAAAACTGTTCACAAGCCTTTCATAGTGATGGATATAAGAAGTATCTGAAGCTCCCTTCCTCACAACAGCAAGAAAACAAATTTATCATGCATACAGTATTTTGTGGTAATTGAACTATGTAAAGGTTAGAGTCACTTGCTTTTTTTTGGAGTTTGTACAATATTTTGAAGACAAATGCACAGCAAAGTGACAAACAGAATGAATAAACAGTTTAAAATTGGCCCCACATATGGATATATAATTAACAGAGTTTCTTACTAACTCAGTGAGGTTAAGCTACTTAACAGCATGAAAAACTTTGAAAATATCACCCTGTCATGATGCAGCAGTGGTAAGCACAGCTTTAGATATGCAGCTGCCTTGACTCTGATGAGGCCAAAATTTCTCTTCTCCAGTGTAAGACACAGAATCGTAGAATCATAAAATCATAGAATCATTAAGGCTGCAAAAGACCTCCAAGATCATCTGGTCCAACGTCCTCCTACCACCCACTAAACCATGTCCCTAGGTACCATGTACAACATTTCCTTAAACACCTCAATGGATGGTAACTTCACCACCTCCCTGGGCAACCTGTTCCAATGCCTGAATACTTTTTCTGAGAAGAACTGTCTCCTAATCTCCAGCCTGAACCTCCCCTGGTACAACTTGAGGCCATTCCCTCTAGTTACCTAGTTAAGTTATCACTAGTTCCCTGTGAGAAGAGGCCGACCCCCAGCTCCCCACCACTTCCTTTCAGGTAGTTGTAGAGAGAAGTAAGGTCTCCCCTGAGCCTCCTCTTCTCCAGACTAAACAACCCCAGTTCTCTCAGCTGCTCCTCACAGGACTTGTGGTCCAGGGCCTTCACCAGCTCCGTAGCCATTCTCTGGACATGCTACAGGGCCTCGATGTCTTTCTTGTAGTGAGGGGCCCAAAACTGGACACAGTACTTGAAGCGCAGCCTCATGATAGCAGAGTACAGGGGAATGATCACCTCACTCGTCCTGCTGGCTATGCTGTTCCTGATACAAGCCAGGATGCCGTTGGCCTTTTTGGCCAGCTGGGAACACTGCTGGCTCAGGTGAGCATCGACCAACACCCCCAGATCCTTTTCGTCTGCGCAGCTTTCCAGTCACTCTGCCCCAAGCCTGTAGCATTGGATGGGGTTGTTGTGGCCAAAGTGAAGGACCCAGCACTTAACCATGTTGAATCTCATCCCATTGGCCTTTGTCCATTGATCTGACCTATCCAGGTCCTTCTGCAGGGCCTTGCTACCCTCCAGCAAATTGACACTTCCCCCCAACTTAGTTTCATTTGCAAATTAATGAGGATGCACTCGATTCCCTCATCCAAATCATCAATAAAGATATTAAAGAGGATGGGCCCCAACACTGACCTCTGAGGAGCATCTTCAGATCAGGTTAGTTTTATCTCATCTTCACATTGCAGAACATGCTCCAGCTACCTATTTCAGATACATCATGTTTGCAGACACAGCAACTGTTCCCACACTACCTTATTTCCTCTGCCCATGTCTGATGCAAGGTTGTGACTATGTGCCACTATGCCTTAGAAATCTCATCAAGAACAGATCATGTCTCCGGTAACATTTCCTCTTCTCCTTTTAAAAAGCAAATCTCAAGTATTTATGGTAAAATAGGTGTGTATGGAGACAAGTATGCTATTAGAAATTCCAAAACTTTTTGTAATGTAAGACAGATTACTATCTCACTGCTGCAAACAGGGAAAGTTTATTTATGAACATATATTAAAATCTCTACAGAGATCATTTGTTAGTTACTAGGGCAAGGCAAACAGGCAACTTTTTCATCTGTAAAGGTGTGTGACTTCATCCTACCTCCAGCTACACCTTGTGTAGGTTCCTGGCCACCAAGGTGATGAGTAAATGAACCATGTCCTTATTTTCAACAGTTAAAACAATTAAAGTAGAGGAGCTGAAAGGGAAATGCCCCCTCTCCTAATTCTAGTACTACTTAGATGTGAGAAGAGAAAACTAAGTATGTCCTCCTAATATTTCCAGTGACACAATATTCTTGAAAAAGAACAATATTAGCTCTTCTAATAATTCCTCTTTAATTGTTTACCAGACTGAGAGCAGAACTGTTACTCTCTTTTCTGAATGCCTGTAAATACTGCAGTCATTTTGTTACCAGCAAATTGTTATCAAATGTCTAGAAACAAACAGAATGCATTCATTTCCTTTTTGTTTGTTTGTTTGTATGTTTCATGTAGGTGCTGTATTAACAAGGCAGGAAGAAAAATAATAGCATGAATTAATGGAAGTAGAAATGTAGAAATGTGACCAGAAACACAGAAGGTGCACAGTAACAACATAATGTATCTAGAAAAACACCCTTCTGGCAGGTAAGCTATTACAGTGTTTGTTTTTGGTAATCCTTAAGAAGGAAGAAGTTCTCTTTTTCTCTGAAATCCCCCTTGGAAGGTAGCATTCCAAAAAATTCAACCAAAGACTGCAGAACTCTATAGTAAAATGTTTGCTCATATGAATATTAAGAAAGCAAAAACTCTACTGTGTATTGTGATAGATATGTGCATATGCTTTTTTTTTTTTTTTTTTTTTTTTTTTTTTGTGGTGGGGATAAAATTAAACTTTGATCCTATGTGAAACTTCTGGAACAATAATTCTAGATCATTAATAAAATATACTTATACTTGTAACTGTTGCATTAAAAAATCCTTATATTTCACTAATTTACATGGCATGTGCATGTCCCAGGAGAGGTAATTATTAGTAAATCCATCTTTCACCATTTGGATGCCTTGGTTTTGTACCTTTCCCCTTTTCTTACCATAATCTTCAAACAAACCTTGAAAAAAATAAACAGGGTTCATCCCATAATTTGAGTAAAAATTTAAATTAGGCTATGAAGCTGCAAGTCTATATGAATTTGTAAATTGCTCTTCCAGTTTCCTCTCAACAGGAATGCAAAAATAGATATTCAATATTAGCAATTAATCAAAAACTTTCTATATTTTCAAATGTCTGGACTAATTAAGATAATTTATAACATTCTAAACACATACTTTTGATAACTGCAAATATTTTAACTCCAGTAATTCCATGGATCAAAGATATCACTAAGTCTAATTAGGTAAAGTCATACAAGCTTTGATAGTTATGGCCCAGTTGCTGTAGTTGTATTTGCCATTGCTGTGCCAGGCCCTAGGGAGTCGGCCAGCCAGGCCAGGCTGCCCTGGGCCTTCGCGGGGCTGAGCTGGGTTTCCCCAGTGTCCCATGGCCCAGTGCCCATTGCCCGGCCTGGCTGAGCTTCAGCTTTGTGAGTGCCCCGGGGGGAAGGGGCTGACCGCCCCAGGCCATCACTGCGGGGCACACAGTCCTGGGGGCATGAGGGGGCTGTGGGGCAGCTCTCAGCCCTGCCCTGGGAGGAGCAGGAGGGCAACAGGCCAGGATGGTAAAGTGCATGAAAAGAGAGCTAATGGGACCCCCAGGACTGAGGAAGGAAGGACCCCAGCACCAGCATCACACTCCTTCAGACAAAAACTCAGGGTGGTGGTCATGGGTATGATGTGCCCATCCCTCCCATGTCTTTATGTGGGGGATGGAAGCACTGGCCTTAGGCCACATGGACACTGGAGGGTGACTACAGCACAGACAGAAGGTGTAGGTACTGGAAAGGTTTGCTGAGGTTGGGTAGCAATTTTAAATGTGTTCCTACTGAAGTTTGTCTACACAGAATAACTATTAAAGAGCTGAAACATTTCTTGGACTAACAATAAATTTTCAGCTCCATACACATGGTGTGTTCCCATGTGGCCTGCACACAGGAAAATGTTGTTGCCATCATGCACAGGTAGTTGGCCTTAAATTACCTGATCCCAATTTAGATGGGATAAAGTAGGGCTTGTCTGAATGATACACAGCAACACTAGACCTTATTCTCTGAACTCATAAAAAGTTGCCATCTTTTTTATTCAGTATTGTCATATATAGGACATAAGTGCCTGATATTTTCTAGTCTTCTATGCAACATGATATTTTTAAAAGACTATTATTTCAGAATATATTTAAGTTAAAATTTGTATGATGATAAGTTAAACAGTGCTAACTCCTCCCAGTCATGCCATGCTTTTTTAGGCTTTGTTCTGCTACTTTTTATATAACACATGCATACAAAATGTTTGCCACAACGTATACTAACAATACTACTTCTTCACTGAAAAATCCTCATGATATTCTCTCTTTGACACCACTGTACTGGGTCTAGCTTGGAAAGAGTTAACTTTCCCTGCAGCGGCCCATGTTGTGCTCTGCACTTATAGCTATAACAGCCCTGAAATCACACCAGTGTTTTGTCTATCACTGAGCAATGCTGGCACAGCATCCAGATTCTCTCTAAACCCCCCAAAGCCAGTAGGCTGGGGGTGGGCAAGAGGTGGGGAGGGGACATCACCAGGGCAGCTGACCTAAACTGACCAAAGGGATATTCCACACCATGTGATGTCACACTCAGCAATAAAAGGTGGGGAAAGGGAAGGAGAGAGGGACTCTCATTATGAAGATGTCTGTCCTCCCAAAAATGTACATGTATAATCCCATGACATGCATAGAGGCCCAGGATGTGGCCAAACATCTCTCGTTGATGGGAAGTAGGCAATGTGTTTTTTTTGTCTTCCCTTTTTGCTTCCGCATGGCCTTTGCTTGTTTTTGTTTTGTTTTGTTTTTCTCTTTCCCTTTAATCAAATTATTCTTATCTCAACCCATGGGCTTCTTTTTTCTTTCCAGCATCCTTCCTTCTCCCCCTCTCTTCTTTTGAGGAGGCAGAGTGCGAGAGCAGTTGTGGTGGAGTTTAGCTGCCCAGCAGGGTAAAACCACCACAACTACCTATCCTTCATATCAATTATGCTGGGCAATAGTTCCAAATAACATGGTCTGAATTAGTTTACTGTGAAACAGTTTTTCTTTCTTGCTCTCATATTTATTTATTTGTATTTCTCACTTTTCTTTAAACAATACAACCCAAGGTTAATAAGGGTTACAAGACTATATATATAATTTTTACTTGATACATAAATCAGCCAGACTAAATTACCATATTCTCATAGTTTTGCTGATGATTTTTCCCCAACACACATTACTAGTTGTGAATGTCAATAAAATAAAGTGATGCTAAGGCCTCTAATGTGTACAAAAATGTGAAGCTTATTTTGTTAACAGGAAAAAAAACATCTACTATTATCCATGAAAATAACTCAGGGGAACAATCATCCTACCTGTTGCTTGAAAATATATTTGTTTATTAAAACTTTCATATTACTTATCTAGCAGTCCTCATTATGATTCCTTTGTGAAAAGTTGTAAAGATCTTTCAAAGAGGAATTAAAAATATCTTGTCAAAAAATAAATTGTATAAAAGGGACCTTGCATATCTACACACATACAGACACATGCTCGTCTCCTTTGTTGCATGTTTCCACCGATGTGCTGTGAAACCTCTGCCTAGGAGACACCCTAAGCACATGAATCAAATGCACCATCTCACAATGAAATATAGATATAAAAAATGGACTCTGCCCATAATACTTGACAGAAGCTCTTGTGAGATGACTTTTTGTGAGATATGTTGAGAAAGTGATTGCTGCAGCAGGGGCTGATCTCTACTTTCTTCTCGTATTTGGTGTTCTTCTCACCTTTGCTGCAGACAATTGCATCAGGAGGTCTTGCTGGCCAGGAGAGTAACTTGTTTTTCTCCACAGAGAACAGTTAAGATGCCCAGGAAATAGAAACTGTTATCATGAAAAAGAATGGCAGTGTCAGAGGAATCAGACTGGGAGAGAGCAGAGTGCTTTACAGTGAACAGAAGCTACAAGTTGAGTTTTACAAATTTTCTCAGAAGCTATTCCATTTAACATTCTTTTTGTAAACAGCAAAGCAACCAGTTCCGAACATTCCTATTCCGTACCTTACAACTAACACCAATACCAGCAAACCGTTTTATTTAAACAGAAGTTCTTATGAGAATGACATCAAGCGAAGATGTAAAGCATCTTCTTTTAGTCACTGCATATCACATGGGGATGAGGTGCAGTCATTTAAGAGGTAAAATACATCTCAGGAATCCAGATAAATGACAGCAGAGACTTCACAAACTCAGCCTTCCTTTGTATGTCTGTACTATTCTGATTGCCAGGAATAAATAACAACCATAGAAATTTCTGACACCATTAAGTCTTCTAAGTCTACTGCTGTTTGCACCCGTACCAATCAATCTCTACTACCTTTATCAGTTGGTGGAAGGACTGCATTAGATACTTTCTCATTCAAAGAAAGAAAGGGATCACTCTGGGAGAAGGGGACTGACCAATAGCTCTCCACTCCTAATTCTGCACCTCAGAATGCCATCTTGTTGTTTACATTAAACCTGTTTACCTACTTCCCTGTAGGCTTAATGAAGCACATGAAAGGCTGTTGTTTTCAATAAGAAAATGACTAAAAATCCTCTGCTCTGCACTTCTGTTGTGGTTTAGCCCGGCTGGCAGTCAAACACCACACAGCCGTTCGCTCACCCTCCCCCCTCCCTCTCCGGGATGGGGGAGAGAAACGGGAAAGTGAAGTCTGTGAGTTGAGATAAAGACAGTTTATTAAGACAGGGAAAAGAATAACAACAACAATAATAATAATAATAGTATTAATAGTAATAATGTGTACGAAATAAGTGATGCACAATGCAATTGCTCACCACCCGTTGACCGATGCCCAGCCTATCCCCGAGCAGCTGGCCCCCCCCTCCACCCCGGCTAGCCACCCCTATATATTGTTCAGCATGACGTCAGATGGTATGGAATACCCCTTTGGCCAGTTTGGGTCAGCTGTCCTGGGTCTGTCCCCTCCCAGCTCCTGCTGCATCCCTAGCCTGCTCGCTAGCAGGACAGAGAGAGGCTGAAAAGTCCTTGGCTTGGTGTAAGCACTGCTCTACAACAATTAAAACATCAGCATGTTATCAGCGCTCTTCTTATTCTAACCCAAAACGTAGCACCCTGCCAGCTACTAGGAGGAAAATTAACTCTGTCTTAACTGAAACCAGGACAGATATCCACCCCTTATTCCATACCATTTATGTCATGCTCAGGTTACACTCTTTCCAATACCTTCTAATTAATCACCATTTTCATCTATGATATATAGCAACCATGGTAGCGATGACATACAGTGTTATATGATAATTAACATACTATAATTCAACTCATGGGCTATTCTCACCCAATATTAGGTCCCCTTGAGGTACACACCGGACCTCCCCATTCTTTTGCATTACCCACCAAGTGCATCCAGGTCCCTGAGCAAAAGCAATCCCACGAATGGGCTTGCCTTTTCCTGAGGCAGGAGTAGCCCAGACTGTCTTACCCAGCATGTTTCTTACGTGCACTACAGGAACTTTATCCCCTTCTACAGTGCGTAACAGGTTTGATTGGGCAGGTCCAGCTCGGTTGGCAGATCCTCTAGTATTGACTAACCAGGTGGCCTTTGCCAAATGTGTTTCCCAATTTTTGAATGTCCCAGCACCCATTGCTTTCAGTGTAGTCTTTAACAGTCCATTGTATCGTTCAACTTTCCTGGAGGCTGGTGCATGATAAGGGATGTGATACACCCACTCAATACCATGTTCTTTGGCCCAAGTGTCTATAAGGTTGTTTCGGAAATGAGTCCCATTGTCTGACTCAATTCTTTCTGGGGTGCCATGTCGCCATAGGACTTGCTTTTCAAGGCCCAGGATAGTGTTCCGGGCGGTGGCATGGGGCACAGGATATGTTTCCAGCCATCCGGTGGTTGCTTCCACCATTGTAAGTACGTGGCGCTTGCCGTTGCGGGTTTGGGGGAGTGTGATGTAATCAATCTGCCAGGCCTCTCCATATTTGTATTTCAGCCATCATCCTCCATACCAGAGAGGCTTTGACCGTTTGGCTTGTTTAATTGCAGCACATGTTTCACAATCATGAATAACCTGTGCTATAGTGTCCATGGTCAGGTCCACCCCTCGGTCACGAGCCCATCTGTATGTTGCATCTCTACCTTGATGGCCTGAGGTGTCATGGGCCCATCGGGCTATAAATAATTCACCTTTATGTTGCCAGTCCAGGTCCACCTGAGCCACTTCAATCTTAGCAGCCTGATCCACCTGCTGGTTGTTTTGATGTTCTTCAGTAGCCCGATTCTTGGGCACATGAGCATCTACATGGTGTACCTTTACAACCAGGTTCTCTACCCGGGCAGCAATATCTTGCCACAATGCAGCAGCCCAGATGGGTTTGCCCCGGCGTTCCCAGTTGTTCTGCTTCCATTGTTGTAGCCACTCCCACAGGGCATTTGCTACCATCCATGAATCAGTATAGAGATAGAGAACTGGCCACTTTTCTCGTTCAGCAATATCTAAGGCCAGCTGAACGGCTTTCACTTCTGCAAACTGACTCGATTCACCTTCTCCCTCAGCAGCTTCTGCAACTCGTCGTGTAGGACTCCATACAGCAGCTTTCCATCTCCGATGCTTTCCCACAATACGACAGGACCCATCAGTGAACAGGGCATATTTCTTCTCATTTTCTGGTAGCTTGTTGTACAGTGGGGCTTCTTCAGCACGGACCACCTCCTCCTCTGATGATATCCCAAAGTACTTGCCTTCTGGCCAGTCCATAATCACTTCCAGGATTCCTGGGCGACTGGGGTTTCCTATTCGAGCCCGCTGAGTAATCAGTGCAACCCACTTGCTCCATGTAGCATCAGTTGCATGATGTGTAGAGGGGACCCTTCCTTTGAATATCCAACCCAGTACCGGCAGTCGGGGTGCCAGGAGGAGCTGCGCTTCAGTACCGACCACTTCCGAAGCAGATCGAACTCCCTCATATGCTGCCAATATCTCCTTTTCGGTTGGAGTATAGCGGGCCTCAGATCCTCTGTATCCCCGACTCCAAAACCCCAGGGGTCGACCTCGAGTTTCCCCAGGTTCTTTCTGCCAGAGGCTCCAGGTGGGACCATTCTCCCCGGCTGCGGTGTAGAGCACATTCTTTACATCTGGTCCTGTTCGGACTGGCCCAAGGGCTACTGCATGAACTATTTCCTGTTTAATTTGTTCAAAGGCTTGTCGTTGCTCAGGGCCCCATTCAAAAGCATTCTTCTTACGAGTTACTTGGTAGAGCGGGTTTACAATCAGACTGTAATTTGGAATATGCATTCTCCAAAACCCCACGACACCTAGGAAAGTTTGTGTTTCCTTTTTGCTAGTTGGTGGAGACATAGCTGTTATTTTGTTGATCACATCCATTGGGATTTGACGACGTCCATCTTGCCATTTTATTCCTAAAAACTGGATCTCTCGGGCAGGTCCTTTAACTTTATTTTGTTTTATGGCAAAACCGGCCTTCAGAAGGATTTGGACTATTTTCTTCCCTTTCTCGAAAACTTCCTCTGCAGTGTCACCCCACACAATGATGTCATCGATGTACTGCAGGTGTTCAGGAGCCTCCCCCTGCTCCAGCGCAGACTGGATCAGTCCATGGCAAATGGTAGGGCTATGTTTCCACCCCTGGGGCAGCTGATTCCAAGTATATTGGACTCCCCTCCAAGTGAAAGCAAACTGTGGCCTGCACTCTGCTGCTAGAGGGATGGAGAAAAATGCATTAGCAATATCAATTGTGGCATACCACTTGGCTGCCTTTGATTCCAGTTCGTACTGGAGTTCTAGCATGTCCGGCACTGCAGCACTCAGTGGTGGCGTGACTTCGTTCAGGCCACGATAGTCCACTGTTAGTCTCCACTCACCATTAGACTTTCGCACTGGCCATATGGGACTATTAAAAGGTGAACGGGTCTTGCAGATCACTCCTTGGCTCTCCAGTTGACGAATTAGCTCGTGGATGGGAATCAGGGAGTCTCGGTTGGTGCGATATTGCCGCCGGTGCACAGTTGTGGTAGCAATTGGCACTTGCTGTTCTTCAACCCTCAGCAACCCCACAACAGAAGGGTCCTCTGAGAGACCGGGCAAGGTAGACAACTGTTTAATGTCCTCTGTCTCTAAGGCAGCTATGCCAAAAGCCCAGCGGAACCCTTTTGGGTCCTTGAAATATCCTCTTCTAAGATAGTCTATGCCAAGGATGCACGGAGCATCCGGGCCAGTCACAATACGGTGCTTTTGCCACTCATTTCCGGTTAGACTCACTTCAGCTTCCAATACAGTTAACTGCTGGGATCCCCCTGTCACGCCATAAATACAGATGGGCTCTGGCCCTTTACAGCTGGATGGCATTAGAGTACATTGTGCACCGGTGTCTACTAGAGCCTTATACTTCTGTGCGTCAGACGTGCCAGGCCATCGAATCCACACAGTCCAATAAACTCGGTTGTCCCTTTCCTCCCCCTGGCTGGAGGCAGGGCCCCTCTAGTCCTGGTCAGAATCTTCGTTTCTGTGTTTAAAAGACTGCCTGCTAGAAGTTGGAGCAGCAAACTTTTCAGAGAACCCCTTTCTCCCGATTGTTTTCTTTTGCAACTCACGTACCCGTGCCTCTAGGGTCTCAGTAGATTTTCCGTCCCATTTTCTCATGTCCTCTCCATGGTCACGTAGGTAAAACCACAGGGTGGCGCGGGGTGCGTACCCACCATATTGTCTTCTTTGCACGGATGCACGTTTACCCCTAATAGCCGAGACGCTGGTTTGTACAGGTGGGGAAGAAAATACACTCTCTTTAAGTTGGTGGACCTCTTCAAAAAGTTTCTCCAAAGTATTCTCCTTTAGTTGGTGGCCACTGGTTCGTTCAGGTGGGGGGGAACATAAATTCTCTTTAAGTTGGTGGAACTCTTCAGAGAGTTTCTCCACAGCCGAGACGCAGGCCTGTAGGGAAGAGGAGAGATTTCCTTCGTACTCCCGGAGTTGTTTAGCCATGTCACCCACTGTGGGATCTTCACCGTTTTTCCAGGTTATTATTGCCAATGTGCTGGCCCATGTTGATGGTGCATTCCGTACAAACTTCCGCCATATGGGTCGAGTACACTGGACTTCATCTGGATCTGTGGATATTTGTGCGTTGTCTAGGTCCTTATAAATTACTTCCCGTACGGCTAATTCACTCAGGTACTGAATTCCCTTCTCCATGGTGGTCCACTTGACTGGTAGACATACAAGTTCTTCCTTGTAGGGATACCTTTCCTTCACAGCTAACAGGAGACGCCTCCAGAGGCTGTGAGATCGTGCTCCATCTCCAATTGCTTTGTCAATGCTTGCATCTCTAGCAAGGGATCCCAACCGCCTGGCTTCCCTGCCCTCTAATTCCACACCATTGGCTCCAGTGTCCCAGCACCGGAACAGTCAGGTCACAAGCTGTTCACCTCTACAGCGACCAAAATCTTTTCGCACATCTCGTAGCTCACGCTGGTATAGGGTTCGGGTAGTTACTGTTGATTTTCTGACATCCTCATCCTCATCTTCATCCTCCTGCACACTTGATGGCCCAGCCTCGTCTTCTCCAGACCCAGACTTAGCAGAAGACTTTCTGCGTTCTAAACGACCTGCGTCTCTATACCATTTTTTCACCTTTTCTACAGGGGCAACTTGCACTGCTACAGCTCGCCTCTCTGACCCAGCCACAGGGTCTGCTACAGGGGTTGGAATACCCTCTGCAGGGGCAACTTGCACTGCTACAGTTCGTTTCTCCGACCCAGCCACAGGGTCTGCCACAGGGGTTGGAGTACCCTCTGCAGGGGCAACTTGCACTGCTACAGTTCGTTTCTCTGACCCAGCCACAGGAGTGGGAACGGCTGCGGGAGCTGGAACGGCTGCGGGAGCTGGAACGGCTGTGGGAGCTGGAGCCGGGACGGCTGCGGGAGCCGGGACGGCTGCGGGAGCTGGAGCTGGAACGGCTGCGGGAGCTGGAATGGCTGCGGGAGCTGGAGCTGGAATGGCTGCAGGAGCCGGGACTGGAACGGCCGCAGGGTCTGTCACTAGGTTGATAGTAGCATCAATTGCAGCTCGGTAGGCACAAGCCAGACCCCAGCACACCACAGTGATTTGTGTCACTTTGGAACTGCCAGAGTCATGACACCTTTTTTCAAGCATTCTACCAGTTTTTTAGGATTTTGCAGTTGTTCAGGGGTGAATGTCCAAAACACTGGAGGTGCCCACTGCCCTAGAAACCTGCCCATATCCTCCCACACTCCCTGCCACTCGCAAATATCCCGCCTCAAGACAGATCTCCGGATGAGATTCCTAAGTAGTTGTTTAACCTTAAACAAAACCTGAAGCGCATTCAGGAGACATAACAACAAGAACATGCTGGTCTGAGTATCCCAAGGATATTCAACATCTTGGAGAGCTACCGTAACTAGCTCGGGGGATAAGAGGGTGGTGAAGGAGGAAGGGAGAGTGAACAGGTAGGAAAAAATATCTTCCCCTGTCCCCTCCACAGATTGACTCCCCGATGAAAAAAGGCAATAGGTGTAATTGCTAATAGTTTCTTAGATATGGTTTCCGAAGTATAGAGTCGACGACAGTGCTGAGTACAAATACCAGGTTAGAGTCATGACCAGATATCTCATCATTTCATAAGCCATCGTTACACCACACAGTACCATAACAATCTTAAACCAGGGCCCGGAAAGGATAAACAGCACGACAGGGAGCACATACAGAAAGTAACTTGCTATAAAACTCAATTTGGGAAACAGGCACAGCAGACTCGAGATTAAGGCAATCAACATTGTGACTAGCAACTATTAAGCAGGTCGAATACTTATACCAATTTTAGTTTAACACACTCTGGTCAAATCTGTCGATATCTCAACCCTTCGAGCCCCACGTTGGGCGCCAAATGGACTGTTGTGGTTTAGCCCGGCTGGCAGTCAAACACCACACAGCCGTTCGCTCACCCTCCCCCCTCCCTCTCCGGGATGGGGGAGAGAAACGGGAAAGTGAAGTCTGTGAGTTGAGATAAAGACAGTTTATTAAGACAGGGAAAAGAATAACAACAACAATAATAATAGTAATAGTATTAATAGTAATAATGTGTACGAAATAAGTGATGCACAATGCAATTGCTCACCACCCGTTGACCGATGCCCAGCCTATCCCCGAGCAGCCGGCCCCCCCCCTCCACCCCGGCTAGCCACCCCTATATATTGTTCAGCATGACGTCAGATGGTATGGAATACCCCTTTGGCCAGTTTGGGTCAGCTGTCCTGGGTCTGTCCCCTCCCAGCTCCTGCTGCATCCCTAGCCTGCTCGCTAGCAGGACAGAGAGAGGCTGAAAAGTCCTTGGCTTGGTGTAAGCACTGCTCTACAACAATTAAAACATCAGCATGTTATCAGCGCTCTTCTCATTCTAATCCAAAACGTAGCACCCTGCCAGCTACTAGGAGGAAAATTAACTCTGTCCTAACTGAAACCAGGACAACTTCGTAGATCCTAACTATAGTGCAAAGATAAATGGTGTCCCACACAAGATACATAAAACATACCTTGAAGGAAACTAAAACCTCACAAAAAGAATCATTAAGGGGTGTATTATTTCTAAATGCCAAGCAGGTTAGGCAATTTTGATGAAATAAGATAACACACCCAGTCTTAAAATCTGCTCCTGAGGTACTTTACTCCTATGGTCTTTAGTAAGAGTGATGGTGGCTAAATATCCCACATTATCTGGATCTACAAGAATGGCAAAAAGAAAATTAATTAAAGTTTTCTTTTTTGTTAGAGACGGGTAATGGATTAGTACAACTTGACAAGATGCTTCAGGACTGGACAGTCCACCTTAACCTAGACAATTTTAGAGAAATAAAAAATCATGAATTTGCTGTTCTAGCAGCAAATAAAACATCTTAACTTGAACTGTTTCAGTAATCAATATTTAATCTGCACTCACAGCATTTTTATTTTAGCTGAAAAGGGCAATAAGGTGGAGAGTTCTGTAGCCAAAGAAAGAGCTTCATTTTTGTTACTTTGGGTCTGTTTTGCCACAGAAAGATCAATTTCATGTTCCCAATATTGACAAAATAGGGCAGTCCATCTTTTCCACCAAGTTATTTCTTGCTCTCTAAATACCAGCCTTATTTTATCAGGCAATTAAAAAAATTTCAGCTGACCTTACTGACCATGCCCTAGAGTATTTATACATCTTTCAATGATGTTGGAATTGTAGATGTGTCACAGATACTCAGAAGCATTTGCACTTCTCAACCATATTCTTTTATTCTCTGTAATGCAACAAAAACTCATAACATAATAAATGAAACCAGAAGACATCCATATTGCTGCATTAAAGCTCAGCAAACTGCAGATCTTACTTAAGATCTGCACATCTTAACACTTAAATCTGCCTATAGTTAAAATGATAAGGAACTTCCTAGCATTATAGTCAGTCTACAGAGCTAGAATGTGTTCCATTGAGCACATTTTTATTTATTTTTTATTTTATTTTTTTACTTTTTATTTTGTCACTCTTAGAGATCCAAATTACGTGAAAGAGGAAAGACATTTTGTTATTGGCAAAATGATTGCAAACTGAACCTCATAATTATAAATGAGTCTGGGTCTATTGATCTATTTTTTTTTTTTTTTTTCAGCATATCAATTTTAGAGAGTGCTGCATTTCAGAATGCGTGTACAGAAGTTGAGACCATACAAATACTCATCTCCAAAGGTTTGTGAATCATTTATTCTTATTTATTTACACTTTTATATACTTTCGCCAGAATAAAATAATTGTTTTTTAAAATAGTCAGGAAAGCCACAATTAGTGTATTTTTGAATAGAATAAACTTGTACACCAGATAGAACTTTTGCTTACAGACAAATATCCTATAAATGTTTTTCTCACCTGCTGACTGCACAGCCTATTTACAAATGAGGAACTCAAGTTAATAACTGCTTATAGCAGTAAATGTGTAGTAAGGAAGGTGAAGATGCACATTATGCATTTACTCTTTAGCTTTAAAAGACTATTTAACCAATATTATACAATAAGGTATTTCAATATCTTATTGACATCAGTATATATATCAATAATCATTATAGTTAAGAATGAATTCATACATGAGGATTTTACGCATTTGGAATCGTGAAGTTATGAAACAGGATTTGCAGCAGCAGAAAAGCAACTCAATTTAATAGTCTTCTTGTGTAGAAACTGTATATAGCTCAAATTTGTGTAAGCTGCAATCTTATTATATAGTCGCTGAACATGTAATTACACCATCTATTATTATAATTGCTTTGTCCTCTGAAGACATCTGAAAATAATTAATAAGACTGAGGAAAATTATACTTTAAAAACTCTTGTATGGTACATCAAGAGAAGGAAATCCTTCCTTTGAAATCTTTATACAATAATATTGCCTTCACTGGTTTAGTACAGCGGATGCTATAATGCGGTGAAGACTGTATCAGAAAATGTTTCATTTTTAAACAAAGTCATTTTCAACTCTTTCTAAAGAAAATAATTTACTAGTTGCAAATTGTATCAGATTTCTTGATTTTGACAAAGAACTGTCAATCCCATCAGCTTTGTTACTACAACTCACAATGAATTTTTAAATGAGTTGGTATAAAAACAGATTTGAGACATTTTAGCTTCACTCTTCCTTCTGACTGCAATACTTTCATTTTTATTTTCAAGTATCTATTCCTACTGCTGAGGAACCCTCAATTCAATTTGGATCAACAGTAGAAAAGTTCTAATTCGTACTCTCAGTATGCCACTTATGTTCTTTCCCTATGATCAATGAAATCAATCTGGCACTTTGTGAGGTCATTATTTTCCCACAACTACAAGTCATTTCCCCATATATTCAGTCTCATTCTTACAGCCAACTCCTCAAACATACACACTTATAGACAATGAAATGCATTTTAAACCTTTTCAAATCACAAGGTGAAAAACTTAAGATTATTTTTACCAATAAAATCTTCACTTTTTCCCCTCCTCCCTAAGGTTATTTGTATTTCCTTAGAGAGCCTCACAAACTTTTACTTTCAATAAGCTATATTAAAAGGTAGTTTGCATGCTAGTCAGTATTTCAGTATTTTCAAATTTGAATTATTATTACTAACCATTAATAGATATCAAATTCCTATTCTTTCAGCTATAGCTTCTCTCTCTCTCTTTCTTGATCAAGAGCATAGGATGTGTTCAGACATTGCAATATGCAAAGGCACAGAGCACATGAAATAATACTAAAGGAATCCTGCCAAATATTGCTGTCATAGGTGGCACTGAAATACCACAGACTTCTATTGACCCTTGTCATCTTCTATTCATTGTGTTACACTGTGCAATAATACTACCATTAACCATGATGTGAGGTAGTTTGTGCCCAATTTATGCTAGAATAGTTATAATAAAGTAGACATATTTTTGATCCAATGTACTTATTTCATACATATGCCAAATGATTATAACAATATATATCAATGATGGTCTTCACATAAATATAAATTTAGCTGTAACTTTCCTATATCATTAGCCATAAAAACTTGTAGAGCACTGAGGCAATACGAGCTACTAATGGGCAAGCAATACAGCAGTGTACCTTCAGGGGCTAATTTCAGCAAACATTATCAGCTTTACTTTCATTTACCCAGTCAAGCAAATATCAACAATCATTTTGGTCTCGCCTTACTGAAAAGCATGAAAATTCATGACAAAATAATTTCATTCGTTCTTAAACGATATGCACAATATATATACCAGAATGACTGTGACCTTTTGAAGCTTCTTCCCAGCACAGCAATGTCATCATTTGCACTTGTAAGTAGAAGTTTTTACCTAAAAATTCAAGATTAACCTCTTCAATAATTACCTACAAGACCTGAAAATTGCTCTGTTCTTATGAGCTCATATTGGTCTTATTGCTACATTTATGCATGCCACGTTATTAGTATGCAATAAAAAAAATGTGAATTCATATCTGCCACCCATTAAGAATCATCCATCAAAGGGAGAAACAAATGCACTCTGTAAAAGACAATGGAGACTTCACTCATAATGATATGCTATGTTTTCCCAATAAAATATTCCAATGGCATTAGGAAGGTGTGTCCATTTGTTAGCTGAACTTTCCCAACAGCCAAAGTAACCTATCTATTTTATTTGTTCTGGCATGCAGTTCAGCAGTTATATAATCTCAGTATACCATAAGAAGACTACTGCAACTTTATTAATGCTAAAATATTTCATTTTCATTCTGGCCAACTGTCTTGTATTCATGTCAAGAACAATATATTTTATTTTTTTTCTCTCAGACCATGCCATGTAGGCAATATTTCTTCTGGTATACTGTTATGTTAAAACTTTCAGTAATTCCTTGACAATGAGCTTTATTCTGTGTAGGCTACTCCAGGGCCATGAAGCTGCTGGTGATATTTGGTGCTTGATTAGGGATTTATTAATTTGGAACTAATTTTAGTGAGGGTAGAGAGTAGAAATCAAGATCCAATTTATCAGTCTGACAGGAAAAAGAATAGACAAAATACACAGCAAAGAGAAACAAATAGATAAATAAAAGTGGAGAATACTGTGCTTTAATTGTGCTATGTAAATACATTCTGAATTTTTCAGATTGAAAATCTGTAACTTCTTTGTATATGTATACATACATATGTATGTATGTATACATATATATGTATGTATGTATATATATATATTTTGTAACTTCTTTTAGTCAGTGCTTGACAGACATCAGTAGCCATCTATTTAGTTTGCTGATTCCTACTTAGGCATTAAATTCACGCAAAGGCTGCAACGACTGTACAATGTGACTCCATTAAGTCGAATTGCTAAATCAGTTATGCCTTGTTTATTCTCAGTCTCTGTTTATTAATGAAATATAAGACACAATCTTTTAAATCCTAGAAAGATGTCAGCGTAATTGACAAGATAGCATAGGCTTAGTGACCTGCTTCTATATAGGAGTCTTTTGATTTGTAAGTAGGAAAAATATGTTACTATCAGAATGAACTTTGTATGTGACATGTCACTTGGTGGCAAAGGCAACATACCTGATGACTGCAGCCTCTTGCAGCTTTGTGTGCAGTACTGTGCCACCATGAGAGAAGGGAGAGTTCTCCTTTCCAGCTGGAGGTCACAGAGTTTGGAAACTTGTCAGGCCACCACCAGAGGCCCTCCAGGTTAGTCAGACACCTATGGCCTCAATGACATGCAGGAAACAGGGCTTCTTAACCTCCTGAGGTCACTCTTCCTCCCAGGTGTCTATGATTTTAAGATGCACAGAACTTTGAACTCTTAAACTTTGCTCAAATACTTTTCTGCTATATATTTCTGACTGTAAACCTCTCAAATGTAAGTAGAGTGGGAACAGATTTTGATTCTTTTCAGTGTCACAGAAAAAGCAACTGAATTAGAAAATTGTACTGTTGGACGGGTGATTGGTAATGTAATACCAGCCTGTCAGGACTGTTAATTCACTGTCAAACTTCAAACACTGGGAAAGAGTCTTGTCATTCTGGTAAGGCCCTTATCCAACTCTGTGTAACACTTCTTAGATGTATCCTTCCTAAGTGGTAAAACTGCCTTTCTCCTGAAATGACTGATTTTATTTTAACAGCATAAAATAATATCTATTTATTCTGCTGCCTGCTGCTTTATTCATCATTGTACTGTGTGCAGGTGTTTAGGTGTTGGCAGTGGAGGGGGGCTGGCAGGCTCCTCTGTGAGTTGAGGCCAGGGCCACCCCTTGCCGGCCCCAGCCGGTCCCACCCAGCTCCAATGGCCCGGCCCCACTGCAGGGCATGGCTGGGTCCGGCAGCCAATTTGGAGGTGCCTTGTGGGCAGCCCGGGGAAGGGAGGGCAAACACTGCATGGCAGGGAGCGGTGAGGGGAGCGGTGTGAGGAGTGGCCCTGTGGATACCTGGATGGAGGAGGAGGAGGAGAAAGGGGAGGAGGTGCCCCAGGTGCCACAGCAGAAGTTCCTCTGCAGCCTATGGAGAGACCATAAAGGAGAAAGGCAAAAGCGAGAGGAAAAAGCAGTGGCACGGAGGAGCTGTTATGGACTGATTGCAAACACCCTATTCTCCTGCGCTGCTTCAGGGGATAGATGGAAAAGTGAGGAATGAAGGAGTGAAGTTGAGCCGAGGAACATGGAGGAAAGGGGAAGGTGATGTTTTAAATTGCTTTTGTTTGAAAGAAGGCAGCCTGCTCTAGGTGGCCCTGCTTTAGCAGGGGAGATGGACCAAACAATCTCCAGAGGTCCCTTCCAACCTAAACAATTAAATGATTCTCACCACACACATCTATCTTAATTGGTAATAAGTTAACTTATTTTTCCCCAAGGGAAGTCTGTTTTACCCATAGAGGTAATCGATAAGTGATCTCCCCATCCTTATCCTAATCCACGAGCTGTTTCATCATATTTTCCTCCTCTGTCCTGTTGAGCAGCTTAACAGGCACTTCATTGTCATTTTAACAGTCTGTAGCTGTGACCAGTCTTATTAGGAACATAGCCATACCTATGTCTTTCTAATTGGTCTTCATTGGTAACTGTTGAGAAAACATAATATTCTGTAAAGATATCGTTAGACCAACTACACAACTCAAAACCCAAGAGTCTTGAGAAGATAAGTAACAGAAATGGTTCACTCCAAAGTGAATGTTATAGACCTCTCCAGCATTAAACACAGCAGGATCCAACGTGGTGAATAAGTGAATTCAGATTATTATGGATACTGTGAGGCATGGTGTGTGTGGGGCCACACTACAGAATACAGAGTAGTAAGTCACAAAGTAGTTAGAGCGCCAACATTTGCTGTTTAGCAGTAGCTTGGTACCTGTCTTGCTGTATGCTGGCTGGCTCCTGCAGAGTCACATCAGCGTATGTGAGTAATGCTCCCTGGTGTTTGCTTCCAAGTGGCTCTCTTCACTGGGACACACCTCAGCAAGGCATGCAGATCAACAAACACACTGTGAAGCAAACTCAATACCACTGCCAAAAATATACCCCCTCAGATGAAATCCCTGTGAAGTGTAGGACAGAAACAAGCTGTTTGGAGCCAGCAGAGAGCCAAGCACATCCTCACTTTTAAGAGCAGCTGTAGAGTGTCAGAATTGCTGTGCTGGTCCTTGAGAGAGAAGTGTATTCACTCACTGACTTGTCTGAACTAATAAATCCTGCAGAGTTTGAGCTGTTTCAGGGTAAATGCTGACTGTCTGCAGGTGGTCATGGATAAACCACCATATATGGAACTTGGGGTTTCTGATGGATCAAAAGCTCGACATGAGCCAGCAGTGCACACTTACAGAGCAGAAGGCCAAATGCATCCTGGGCTGCATCAAAAGAGGAGTGGCCAGCAGCTTGAGGGAGGTGATTGTCCTCCTCTACTATGCCCTTGTAAGGCCCCACTTGGAGTACTGCATCCAGATCGGGAGCCCCCAGCACGAGAAGGATGTTGATCTGTTAGAACGGGTCCAGAGGAGGGCCACAGAGTTTATCAAGGGGCTGAAGCACCTCTGCTACCTAGAAAGGCTGAGAGAGCTGGGGCTGTTCAGCCTACAGAAGAGAAGGCTCCAGGGGGACCTCACTGCAACCTTTCAGTACTTCAAGGGGACTTATAAAAAAGATGGGGAGCAATTCTATGCTCAATTGGATAATGACAGGATGAGGGGGATTGGTTTTAAACTAAAAAGAGGGGAGATTTAGATTAGAGGTTAGGAGGAAATTTTTCTCTCAGAGGGTGGTGAGACACTGGAACAGGTTGCCCAGAGAGGTTGTGGATGACCCATCCCTGGAGGTATTCAAGACCAGGTTAGATGAGGCCCTGAGCAACCTGATCTACTGGGTGGCATCCCTGCCTATAGCAGGGGGCTTGGAACTATATGATCTATGAGGTCCCTTGCAACCCAAGCCATTCTATGATTCTATGATATATGGGTGAAAACTCTTTAGAAGTATGCTGTGACTTTAATTTCTTTATGTTTAAATGTATGCCTTACTGTCCTATTAATGAATGGACATAGTCTCTGTCCAAAGTGCTCTGTAGTCACTATCATTTCTCTGCCTAAATAGTAATAATCTCAGAGACACTCCAGATATTTCTGGAGGCAGACAGGTAGACAGCAAGTGCTGTGTGAGATTCAGACGTGAAGTGAGATGAGCACATTGCCTGAGGAGGGATGAAAATGTGGGTAGGAATGAAATGAAGGGTGGGAAGACTGTAAAATAAAAAACGAGAAGGAAAACTATCAAGTTAATGAAATGCATGTGTTTGAGTAAGAACAGTCTTTCTCTGTTTCAAAGGCTAAGACTAAGCAGTTGATTGTTAGCTACATTTCTCCCCCAGACAAATGATATATGCAGCAGTTATCATATATTTAGTCTGTTGCCTTGCTTACAAAACAGTAAGGCCTTGATACTGTGTATTCAAGTGTCCATGAAAGATTTTATTTCACATGAATGTCAGAGTGTATGAGGTTAAAAATTCAGATGGAAACCTTGCAAAAGACTTTAACAGGAGGTATGAATTAACTGATTAGTTGAGTTGCACCTGGCCTTGGGAGTCATCTGTGTTGCTCATAAAGCTAAATTGCTAACCCTATGGACAGAATTGTAGCTGATCTAAATCAGCAGAGCACCATGTTTGCAAACTGCCAATTTGGCCCTATGTAGTGGACAAAATCTTAGTACATGCAGGTTTAGAGGCATTATTTTACACAGAACCAGCAAGCAATATATTGCAGACTGAAGACAATGTTAATTGTACTGATAATATGGAGCTCCAGAACCTGCATATGCTATATTGCTTTCTTCTTTTCAGCACGTTTCAAATGCAACCTTGTCTTTGGCCTGTTTAAAGTAAATTTATTTAGAAAAATATTAGAAGCTAAAAATAGCTTAGAAAAACATAAATCTACATATGGTTCAAAAATATCTCCTCATTCTGATGAACAATATTTCTGCAGTTTATAAATAAATCAATTCAGCTTCTTAACATTCTCTGACTGAAGTAGCTCAGAAGCTACTCCAGAATTTGACATTTTGATTTTAAGCTGCAGTGCAGAAAAATAGACTGTGTGTGAAGGTCACCAACAATTCATCGAAGAGATTAAACATTATAAACTGTCTAGAAACATTTCAGATATTCATTTCTTTATGAAAAGGCATCATATAATAAGGTTTTGAAATATTTTCTGAACAAATAAAACTAGCAAGGGGCTAAAGCATTAGATAAATTATAATCTAAACTGTATAGCCAGATAATATAAGATACCAGGAAATTACTATAACCACTTTTAGAAATAGATAAGGTAAATACCAGTGTGTGTATTAACAGTTTTGTTTGTTTGTTTGATAAGTAATTGGTCAATCTTCTTCATGGAGAGGTCATCTAAATTTTTAATGGCATGTAACATTCTTCCTCAAAAACAGCATTCAATATTTTAAAATTTTAAACATAACAGAAAATTATATTTTCTACTATATAACGACAGTGATAAAAATTACAGCATGTTACAGAACACATCAAAAGGTTCAGCTGTCCATTGCCTCTTTTCCTGTGCCTGTTCAAAATTCATACTCCACAGGCCCATTGAAAAGAGTGATAATTAATAAAGTTAAATCCAAAATGGCTTTAGGAACCAAAAGTGAAATTTATGTTGAATATATAATGAATATATATTTATGTTGAATATCTAATGAATATATGTGCCAGGCCCCAGGGTTGGCCGGGCTGCCCTGGGCCTGTGCAGGGCTGAGCTGGGTTTTCCCGGTGCCCAGTGGCCCAGTGCCCATTGCCCAGCTGGCTGAGCTTCAGCTCTTTGAGTGCCCTGGGGGGAAGGGGCTGACAGCCCCAGGCTGTCTCTGCAGGGCACACAGCCCTGGGAGCACTGGGGGGGCTGTGGGGCAGCTTTCAGCCCTGCCCTGGGAGTGGCGGAGGGCAGCAGGACTGGATGGGAAAACACACACGTAAAAACCCTAAACAGACCCTCAGAATGAAGAGGAGGGAGGATCCACATTAGCACTGGGATGCTGGTGAAATGACACCCTCTCTCCTCTCCACTTGACGAAGAGTAGCAACATGAACGCTGGGACCCAAAGGAGCACAGAAGGAGTGAGCATAACTCCAGAAAAAAGGAAGCGGTATTAGGGAAAGTTCTTTTGTATCAGAATTTTAAATGTACCATTGAGGCTTTCACGGACTTGGACTAAGAGTGATAGTACTACCCTAAGTAAGCTAACAATAATTTGTATTTTGATTATATTGTTAGGATTTAATTAGACTATCAATAAATTCTTGGCTTAACATTTAAGGCACATTTTATTTTTGCCCACAACAAAATTTTGAGTTTAGTAAGTCATCAAGTATAACAGATCTATCTTTGTTAGGTTTTACCATTCCACTTGCTGTTGAAATTTGCTGTGTTCTCCTTTGCAATTACTTTTACTTTCTTCCAGAGCATGCCTGACTACTCCAAAACCATATCTCTAGTATTCCCATGCTATATGAGTTTCCCATACTATGTTTCCTTCCATGATCTGTTTAGCAGTTTTTTGTTAATTCAACATACAATACATTGATTTATTACAGTGAATTTCTATTTTAATTCAAATGCCATCTAAGTGAAATTCCTAACTTAGTGCTTATACCACATTATGCCCAAGAACCAAATCTGTACAAGTCATACCAAAACCCATTAACAGAGACCAAAATGTGTTTATGCCTCCCAGTAAAGTTATAAAGGGTAGAGTATTGTAGTGTTATAGAGTGTATTATAGAGTGTATTCCTGCAAAACTTTTCACCAAACACAATGCTGGTATTTGGTTTTAATGGAAAAAATGTGAGGTAATCAGCAGCAAATATGTAGGATGCCTTCCAAAATTACCATAGTCCTATACGATGTCCTAAAACTGTGTACTTTGATAATATCAAGCATCTGTCAAAGAGCAAAGTGAAGATCAGCATATCTTCTGTCTGACAGAAATAAAAGGAAAAAAAAAGCAGAATTCCCCTTTAGCACTAGGATGATGCTGTCAGAAGTCTCTTCCAAGGAACCATAATGTGACCTATTTCTTATTTTAAAAGGATGTATTAAGTTTGAAATATTTGGGAAGACTCTGCAGCATCAGAATGAATATTCTGAAACGAGACTAAAAGTAGAGTAATTCAGCTCTGTTTATAAAGCCTAAGTGCTCCTGAAAATCTCAAGAGCCATGGGATTTCTGCTTTACTTTTAGGATACCTGCAAATTTGTCAGGTCTTAATGCCAGGCTGGCAGCATAGACATTTTATTTTAACAAGATACAGTAAGTGAAAATCATTTAAATAGCAACAGTGGCTGTGGAGAAGCTTAAGTATAGAACCAGAATACAGAATAGAGTTCTTCAATCTAGGATATATATATATATACAATTATTAATAATAAGGCAAAGAAAATAGCTAGACCTTGAAGAGTTTTTTTTGTTGTTGTTGTTGTTTTTTTTTCCTCTTAGGAATTTGTGAACATGAAGGAGCTTGCTCTATTTTAATCATGTGAAATTTTGCTGACTACAGTTATTGCTATGAAAGGCAGGTTCAGAGTAAAAAATATTCTCTCTAGAGTGAGCACTTATTTTATAAGGGAATGATCCACTTTCTTTTCTTCTGGAATAACCACAGAGCTAAACTGTTCAACCATCTTCAGCTGAATTCAGGTATCCAGTCGAACCTTAATCTAATCTATTTACCTAACCTGGGTCTAAATTCCCTGAAATGAAGTCCTCTAAAACTATGATGAACCAGTTTATCCATGGCAAACAGATTCTTAGCACACCTGTGGTCTCCTAGTATGAATAAAGAGGAGGAGGCTTTCACATCATACAAGATTTTTTTATCAGGAAGTGCAACCTCAAACAATGCTCAAATGTAGGGAATGAAAATCACGGAATCACAGACTCACAGAATCACAGAATTGTAGGGGTTGAAAGGGACCTCAAGAGATCATTGGGTCCAACCCCCCTGCCAAAGCAGGTTCCCTAGAGCAGGTTGCCCAGGTAGGTGTCCAGACGGGCCTTGAATATCTCCAGAGAAGGAGACTCCACAACCTTCCTGGGCAGCCTGTTCCAGTGCTCCATTCACCCTCACCATGAAGAAGTTCTTTCACATGTTGGTGCGGAACTTTCTGTGATCCATTTTGTGGCCATTGCCCCTTGTCCTGTCCCCACAAACCACTGAAAAGAGGTTGGCCAAATCCCTCTGTCTCCCACACTTAAGGTATTTGTAAACATTAATAAAATCCCCTCTCAGTCTTCTCTTCTCAAGGCTGAACAGACCCAGGTCTCTCAGCCTTTCCTGACAGGGAAGATGGTCCAGGCCCCGTATCATTTTTATGGCCCTCAGCTGGACTCTTTCCAGGAGATCCCTGTCTTTTTTGTACCAGGGAGCCCAGAACTGGACACAGTACTCCAAGTGAGGCCTGACCAGGGCAGAGTAGAGGGGGAGGATCACCTCCCTTGACCTGCTGGCCACGCTCCTTTTAATACACACCAGGATCCCATTGGCCTTCTTGGCCACCAGGGCACACTGCTGGCTCATGGCCAACCTGTTGTCCACCAGGACCCCCAGGTCCTTCTCCTCAGAGCTCCTCTCCAGCAGGTCGTCCCCCAGCCTGTACTGATACATGCGGTTGCTCCTTCCCAGGTGCAGGACTCTACACTTGTTCTTATTAAACCTCATTTGGTTACTTCCTGCCCAGCTCTCCAGCCTGTCCAGGTCTCGCTGAATGGCAGCACAGCCTTCTGGTGTGTCGGCCACTCCTCCCAGCTTTGTATCGTCAGCATACTTGCTGAGGGTGGCCACTATTCCCTCATCAAAGGCATCGATGAAGATGTTGAACAAAATAAAAGGTGTATACCACCTTTCTATCAATTTCATTGCATTAAGCTATTTATAATTTGATAGATGCTCTCATTGCTCTCTATAACTTCCTAAGGAGGGGAGGTGGAGAGGGAGGTGTTGGTCCTCTCCTCTCCTCTCCTCTCCTCTCCTCTCCTCTCCTCTCCTCTCCTCTCCTCTCCTCTCCTCTCCTCTCCTCTCCTCTCCTCTCCTCTCCTCTCCTCTCCTCTCCTCTCCTCTCCTCTCCTCTCCAGAATTGGCTTTGTGTACTTGAGATCCATTTTTTTTCTACAGTTCACCTCTTAGGAATACTGCTTCAGTAATCCATTAGTAAATCTACAGATAATTTAAGGATTATTTTTATCTTTATGTATTACCATGTGGTAATGTAACAATAAAGATGAAATGTGGCATTATGAACATACAATTTTACATTAGTGAATTTGATTAATATCTGATAACTGCTTTCTATAAGGTAAGTTTCCAGTCTGATGAATTTTAGAGCTGTCAGTTACTGGAGAAAGAGAAAAAAAAAAAAAAAAAGAAACTTCAAAATAACAAAGTACCTGTAATTTCAACATTTGTTGTGTGGAATACACATACATAATATGTTTGGAAGTTACTAATTAGAATGCAGGTTTTAACATAAAAGCCTGTATTTAAGACTTACTGAATATAAGCTTTCTTCACAGCAGAATGGTCCATTTTCTCTCTTGGCATGCAGGTAAGTTAATACATTATTGAAAAATCAATCTAGGTTGTTTTGATTCCATAAATAATTAAATGTACTGATTCAAAATTCCATCTTTTTGCTTATAAACTGCAGCTGACACTTTTCTGTAATGTAATCCCCCCACATTTTTTACTTGCCTGTTAGTGTTACATTTATTTGCAAATATCAAGAAAAAACAAAGGGGGGGGGGGGGGGGGACGACGGGGGGGACGACTTGAGATAGTTTTCAGCCATACATCAATGATGTTTCCCTATGCAACACCTTGTGAATTTCATGAGGTTCCTTATTATCTCTTGTCAGATCAGTGGCTTGAGGCTTTTAGCTGTGCTGAAGAGCATAGAAATACTGGTATGCAAGCTTCTGGGGCAGCCAAAACTTCCATCTCAAATGGAATCAAACTAACCACTAAACAGTAAAGAGTTTTTGTATTCTTCATTTAAAAATCAAAAGGTTAAGATTTTACTCAGACTATGGTGAAATATTTCACAGTTTACAGATACAACATCTAGAGAAATATCCAAATGATAATGTTTTGTTAAAACAATTTCCTTTTCAGTTCTTTCTGAACTAAACTAAAAGGCAACAGTTATATATAAGTAGGTGAGGTCACTAACACAACTCTTACCCCATAAGTTACCTACATGTCCAGGATCAGTAAGTATATCAAAATAGCCATGACAACAAAAGTAATTCTGGATGCTGAGACTAACCCCCAATATTACTGTCATGTACTCCTGAATTTGAAATTAAAAATATAATGCAATTAAGATAAAAATCTAAAATTCTAGGGAAAATTAGTGTTAGTGATATAATAGATGTGTTCTGTTCATGTTCTGGTAAATACAGGGAGGCAATTACCTCAGTTAGTTAGGATGTATGTACACAACATACACAAAATTTCATCTCAATCTAATTAACAAGGATTTCTTTCAAAACGCAATTTCCTGCCCATCAGGTGAAGTGCCATGGTCATTTAAAAACTGAATAGCATAATCTCCTTCTGGCTGCTCAGTTCCTCTGCAGTTTCTTTGAAGAGTGCCTCCAAAGGCCATCTGTACATTTTGTGACCTGGCTGAAAATTTCCTTGAAACTGGATTATGTACATTTCCTTCTCTTGTTTTATACCTGACTATGTGCTGGAGGGAGAGAATTTACTATCTTATATAAATGGGAAAAGGAAAAGGTCTAAAGGAAAGAACCTGTAGTGGTGTGGTGGTTTTTGTTTTGTTTTGGTTTATTTTGGTTTGGTACTGTTGTTTTTATTTTTATTTTTATTTATTTATTTATTTTAAGCATGAGACTTTTGTTAAAAACCTATGAGACAGAGAGGTTTCACAAAACTAACCCCAAAACTTTTTAGAACGTTACTGGTTGGTTTTACAAGAAACAAACAAACCAAAATCCAAACAAGAAAACAACAAAAAGATTGTTGTTGGATGACCGAATTATAGAAAATAGGTTGGTTATTGACAGACCCTAAAATAACAGGAAAAGTGTTGTCTTCATGAAGTCACTTTTTGGGAAAACAGTGTTTTCTCAGGCAATTACAATTCCAAATGATACCTGCTTACTATTCCTTGTTCCTCCTTGATCTCCTGGATTCTTCATAGTGAGAACAAGTGAGAACAAGATATGCTGTTCTACCACACAATATGCTTCTGTCACTACTCAAGCCAAGACATGTGCATTGGTATAGTTATGACTAAACTGTTGATACATTCTGGTTTTGCTCACAGCTCTGTAACTGTAAACAACTCTCCCAAGACCATATATAATGTATATATTGTAAAACTAAAAGGAGGGACATTTTAGTACTCTGAATATTGTTTTTGTTGTTGTTGTTGTTGTTGTTGTTGTTGTTTTTTATAATATCAATCTATCATAATATTTTCCATCACAATGTAACATGCAATTCTATCTATTAAGGCTTGCTTACCCCCCAAAAATGAAAGATTTGATGAACTAAATGCTGGCAAAAACTCCAAATGAATTCATGCTGAAAATTCAACAGTGTTTCTCTGAGTCAATCCATGCCATTCTAAAGGAAATATGTATCTCCAGAAAAGTATTTGAAAACATGTTGGAAACTCATGTTAACCTATCCAACACTCAGCTAACTGCTTCCAATATTTCCAGATTAAGCTGCTGTGAAAATTCCAGTCTCAGTTGAATGGAACATTGTTTAATGAAACTACAAAATTTAATTTTGTGAATGGAGCCCATACTTTACATATTTAGATTAGTGCATAGCTGCATAGATTGGATCCAACTTATTAATAAAAAGCATCACTTTCAGAACAATAAACATATTTGATGATAACACGAAAATAAATTGTGGAAATACAGAAGATAAAAGTTTTATATTTCTAAATATTAATAAACTATTTCTATATTTCTAAATACTTCTATAGAACAGAAACAGAGGAATTATGCAAGTTAAAGGATCCTGAAAATTCCATATTTTAACTTAAGCGGGCATTAAGATTTCAAAAACTTCTACAAAATTAACTAGAGAACATAGATTATATATTTTTAAATATAGACCAGTATGTTCACAAGAAAGTCTAGTCTTTATAAAACTTTCATGAAGTCTAATATACTAATATATAGCAGTCAATAGCTGAGACATAAATCAATAAAATGTTAAATAAAGTTTGAGGAGAGAAGCATACCTGTCTCCAGTGTTAATGCTACAGGGAGAAAAGGAAAAATCTCCTGCTATAAAAATCTCTTTTACTAGTTCTACCAGATATTTCCCAGTACAAATATTTTTGATTTAACACAAAACTTCTCTGAACCAAAATACAATGCTAGGCTGCTCCGAAAACAATTGTTCAGGAAACCTGAAGGTCTTCTTGTACTCAACACAAACAAAATTCTTGTACTTAGGACAGACAGGCAATAGTATTGTTCTGTCCTAGTTCTAATGATATTCTAGGATAATATTCCTTTCTTATTACAAAAATGAATCAAAATCAACAAATAGGACTAGCACTATAAGAATGTAGTGTATCATTATTAATAATATTAAAATGAAATATTGTCAAAATGGAGATTTAAACACATTTACAAATACATAATGATCATGAAAAAGGTAGATGAAATATTGTCCTCAGATTTGGGAAGGATTTTTGTACTCTCTTCAGCCATTGGCAAGATGAGGAATTAAGTAACAAATATAAATTAAAGTTATCTACCATAACTCTAACATTGTCACAATGCAAGAAAGTTTAGTTATCTCTGCAAGTAAGTGATAAAGTATGTTCCCATTATGCACTTACAGTTCCATTAGAATAAGAAATGGAGGTCTTCCTTTAAAGAGGAAGAGGTGGGGTGGTGCTGTGAAGCAGTACCTGCCAGGTACCTTCTGTGCGAAGAAGAGCTCTCTGAACACTCCAGAAAAACACACCAGATTCCTCCTGACTGTGGACATTAGACATGCGTATCTTGGGAGCAGCAGGCTTATTTTTCCTCCAAATTGCAGGGATCGAGCACCAGGATGATCAACGGGGACTTCTGATCAGCCCTTGCTACCCCCCATATTCCTGCTTCCTCCTCTTTGGATCCTGAACTCTGCCATTTTATGATCATCTATAATGTTTCCCATTTCTGCCATTTCTCATGTTGCTGTCCTGTTTGTGTAGTTATTGGTTGGCCAGCTGTGGCATGCACATTACTTGTCTTTTCTCTCTGTCACGTCGTGTAATTTTTCATGTCAGTAGTTTAGTGTAGCTACAGGCTAACTCTTGGCTTTATGCACTCCTTCCCTAGCAATTCCCCTCTCACAGATAGTATGAGAAGGAGCTACGACACCCCATCTCTCTGCCACAGGGCCTGCATGCACCTCCCATTTTAAGTCCCAGTAGAGCATAGTCACAATAAAACAAAATGAGTAACACCCCTTTAAGGCATATAGTACTTGTAGATTATTTTTTTTTTTTTTGGGGGGTGGGGTTGATAGTGCATGTAATAATTTTAGCATATTACTTTTTTTTTTTTTTATATTAGACATTTACTATTCATCCCCATCCGGATTCACAGAAGTGCACTACACATGGTTTTAAAAATTATTTGTTCTGAATAGAACTTAGCAAAAATTAAAGCTTTGGGCCTCATTGTACTAGGTCCTGCATGCATTTGGTATGAAAAGATTGCCTCTTCAACAGAGAGCTTATCATCTAAATTGTTAGAAACTATATGCTGTTACAGAGATGATTCAGGCTATTTGATCAAAAAGCTAGAATTCTCAAAAGCAGATAAGAAATTCCTGTCTGCGCTCAACAGCATAAAGCATTCATGAGATTTCTTGCATTAGTTTCATTTCATTACTCATATAAACCACCACCATGCAGTCATTCTAGACAGACTAAAAATTACACTGTTGAACAATTAATAAGCATTAAAGAAAACTTTCAAATAGCTGTCTTCATTCAGCCAGTTTTCCAACTATAAACTCTAAATGCTAATGTTAAAACTGAAAAACAATTTTGTGCTTCTGCAAGGCATATTATCCTAGATTGCAAAAAAATACAACTAAGGACCCTTCCAAAATACTTTGTCCCTTGGAATCACTTCCTGACTCTATAGAAATCCATGGTAAGTCCACAATTATCACTGAATCATAGAATCATAAAATGGCTTAAGTTGGAAGGGACCTTAAAGGTCACCTAATGTTGTCCACCTCCTCCCCCTGAGCTCTACAGGGGAATGGGGAATGGGGGCTGCGGTCAGTCCCCAACGTTTCACCTCCACCGCTCCTTCACAGTCACTCTGCCGCTGCTCCACATGGGGTCCCTCCCACAGGATGCCGTCCTTCCCGAACTGAGCCTGCGGGGGCTTCCCACAGGCAGCAGCTCTTCAAGAACTGCTCCCGTATGGGTCTGTACCACGGGATCCATCCGTCAGGAGGAAACTGCTCCAGCACGGGTCCCCCACGGGCGGCAGCTCCCCCCAGACCCCTGCTCCTGCGTGGGCTTCTCTCCACTGGCTGCAGCTCTGGACTGAGGCCTGCTCCTGTGGGGGCTCTCCATGGGCTGCAGCCTCCTCCAGGCCACATCCACCTGCTCCACCGGGGGCTCCTCCACAGGCTGCAGCATGGAGATCTGCTCCATGTGGCAGCCATGGGCTGCAGGGGGACAGCCTGCTCCACCAGGGGCCTTTCCACAGGCTGCAGGGGAACTGCTGCTGTGCGCCTGGAGCACCTCCTGCCTCCTGCCCTCCTTCTGCACTGACCTTGGGGTCTGCAGGGTTGGTTCTCACTCCTTGCTCTCCCAGCTGCTGTTGGGCAGCAGGTTTTTTTGTTTGTTTGTTTGTTTGTTTTCCTTTCTTAAACCTGCTCTCACAGAGGTGCCAACAACATCATTTATTGGTTCAGGTCTGGTCAGCTGGTCACACCTTTTGGAACCAGCTGGAACTGGCTCTTATCTAACATAGGTCAGCTTCTGGACTCTCTTCACACAGGTCACCCCTTCAACCCCCTGCTACCAAAATGTTGCCACATAGACCCAATAGAGATCCTATACAGATGTGTTCAACCATGGAAACAGAACTAGCAGTATTCAGCCTGGAGTTCAACAAAGACAAAGATAATGATTTGCTGTAAATCTTTTTTTTTCATCTCAGTTTTGTAATCTGAGCTCACTATGTATATTCTTCAGTCCTGGTTCTAAAGAGACACATGCATACAATGAGGCTTAAACTTTTCAGTAAGGATATGTATTGTTTGTCTTATCTGGGTTTGTGTACAGACCATGTTATAAAACTGTTAAAATGCATAATTATAATGAAATATAAATGTATAATACAGTTGTTGGTCCTGTTTAGATATCCATAGTTAAAAGAACATAAAGAAACAGCTATCTAATAAATTATTTAGGCAAGTGTTCACATTTTTATGGCACTTACTCAATATACTTTAGAAGTCCCAAGCTACAAAAGCTTAAATTCAGCTCAGTATTGATTTTCAGCTGATAAGCTTCTTTCAATCTTCAGTAAATTAAAACTGTAAATTGTGTCTGCAAGAGTACATACTGTATTTTACTTTCTGGAATGCTCTACAGGACTTTTCTGTTCTAAAATAAAAGTCTTGTAGGAAGAGGGGAGAAAAAAAAAAAAAGATACTTCCTAATAAGCTTTCTTAATAATGCTTAAATATAGATAACTTTTTTTTGTTCATTTACTTGAAAAGAATATCCAGATTTTTATTGATTAAATGGTTTTTATTTAATTTTTCAAGTTTGCAATCCCAAAATATCTTCCTCTGTAGTGTTCTCCCTATTAGTAGATAACTGCAATTTGACTCTAAAGGATTATACTCTATGCCAAACTGAAAGACACTAAAATTAGGCAACAATATCCAGAAAGTGGCCATATAGGATTTTCAAAGCAACCAGAGTCTTATCTGATTGCAGACATGTACTGCAACAATTACTGCAGTGCCTTTCAGATACTCAAAATGGATTTGTTTTAGCATGTAGGATCCTGAATGTCAAAATAAAAGATAGTAATAAAAGCATTAGCAAACATAAAATTTCAAGAGTTAAGGTGAGAAAAATGAAGGTGAGAATTGCAGAATGTTCTAAAATGTTAATGAGAAAAGAAGATGGTAAAACAAGGTGGTGGTTGTAGACCTGAGGCGCTTCTGGAGACCAAGACCCTCTTTCCTGCAGTGGTAGTCTCTGCATGATACAATTCAGCACATAGAAGTAAGCATTCATGCTCAACAGCAGTTTGCAGACAGAAGGAGATGCTCAACTGTGAGTATATTATCGAACACGTAAACCTATCTCACATAGATTGTAAATCATGTCAGATGTAATAAAGAAACTAGGCAAAACCAATATCACTGTGCAAGAGGAAACTGATCTTTAGTGCTTCACCACCCCAACAGAGTGAATGTTTTGGGGTGGAGGTCCATCAGGTGCACATGGTGCTGTTAGCTACATGGATTGCATCTCAAACAACTGCAGCAGGAGACTTTGTACAATTTTGGGACTGATGGGCTACAGAAGGCCCACTCACTGTCCCAGTATGATAATGATGGACCAGTGGCTTAGCATGTGGTCACACTGCGATTTGAAGCATGGTTGAGGACTGTGCAGAGAAGCTGGAGCTAGCTGTCACAGACTGAACTGTAGCCCATGCTACACCATCAACACGGTTTGAAGTGTCCAGGCTGAAAAGCTGAACACATTTCCACACCCTGTGCCATCAGTGGGGAGGGTCGAGGAACAGGCATAGGTTTTTGCTTTGTGGATCTCATTGGCAAAATTAGACTTAACAGTGACTCCTTTGCATAAAGAGTTACATAGTTAAACAGAGTGCAAGGGAATAAATAGTCATGTCTGAGTCCATGTGTAGTCAGCACAACAATTAACAAGGTAGAACATTTAATTAATTATAGCTGAAGATGAACGAACCATCAGTTTAGAAGAGGAGAAACTGGCATTATGTCCATTACAATGACACTGAAAGATTTGGAGATGTATGATTTTCTGTAACTTATTTCAGCAGTATGGTTAATGGAAGAATCAGAATGAGGATTTCCAAAGGGAACTCAATGAGTTTATTGCATGATATCCAAAATCTTGTGTCTGTTTATACAACTATAAAGAATCTACATATTTTAGATTTCTAGTCTAGCTAAAAATAAATAATTATTTTATACCTGACTAATAGGATTTGTACTGAAGAGTGTTATAACATATAAAGCTCAAATATGAATTGGCATGGAAATGTAAATTATGCTGTTTATTATGTTATCTAGACGTGCATTTGTTGCAACAATTGCTTAACTGCTTAACAGTCAATCATCTTGCCATGATTTTAATCTGTTGCTTACTAATGGTTGAGATCATTTATAAATGAATTTCCCCCCTTGTTGTTGGGAATATCTGCTCTAATTAAAAAAAAAAAAAAAAAAAAAAAAAAAGACAAAATCCAATTTAAGATCTAAAGAAGGTTGTATTGAGAAGAAAGTTACTCTATCTTCAGATAATTAATGTAAAACAAAAGAAATCAAGATTTTGGGAGTAACCCACATTTTAACTTGAATATATCTATAGAATTCAGCTCTGACTTGTTGTTGGAAATGCTTGAAAAGCCATATTTGTGAATTTTGTTATTGTTTGCAATTTGTTATTCCATTGTAGCAATGGTTTGGTTTACGTTCAGTTTTAAGCAAGTCAGTAGACCTGTAAAAATTATTATGAGCAAGCCTCTGCAATGGAAATTCTTCTATACCACTCCTTTTAAGTATACTTTAAAGAATTAGTGAGGTTATTATATCACTGAAGTCACTAAATGTAACAGATTCTGAGACTTTGCTATTCCATTTTATATTTTGCTATGCCATTCATGCCATAATGCTTAATAAAATACACTTTGAGTTTTCAGTGTGTTTTTAGAACTCTGTAGTTCTTATCTTCCTGAGGTTTCAAGTCCCCCAACAATATTCTTATTCTGTCTGTTCCAGTTAACTTAAAAGCTAAAAATGTGTATTGAGAATATTTTTTTCAGTAGCTGAACTTTGAATGAGTTTAATTTTGTGCAGCATCTTGTTTTATAGCTAACACTCTTTGACCAAGAATCATTTCTAGCTCACATGCAACAGCCAAGAGTTACCTCCTTTTACTGCTTTAGGCAAATACAATTGCAAACGTTGCCCAAGGCCTTCAAAATCCACTGTAAAAAATGTTGTAGTGGTTATCCACTTGACTCACCAAGTTCAAACATTTATTTATGGTTTCTCCACTTGGTCTTTCTGACTTCAAGCAATCCATGAAACCAGTCTTGACAGCTACCACTGCATTGCTGTTGTTTTAGTCCCATCATACAAAAGGGACAAGGTTCATACTTTTTTATTATTAATTATCAGTGATTTTGGAGTTAGCCAATATTGTAGCTGATATGATCAAACACCTCCCTTTCAAAGCACGAATTAGAAACATCTGCTGAATCTTGGTGGACTTAGTGTGCCCCAAAAAGGGAAAAAAAAAAAAAAAAAAAAAAAAAAAGGACAGGGTAAGACTGTCTCCTGTACAAATGTAGCTGCATAACATGCAGACATCTACATTTTGAGTGAGAAGAGATGAGAGACAACAGCACTACTAGGAACATTAACAGTGGAGGTTATGTGGGGACTTTGCCTCAGTGGTTATTTCTCAGAAATAAAAGTCCTGTTCTGGAGGCGGATCTTGAAAGCTGTTTTTTTCTTGTGTGTGTGTTCATAAGAAACTGAGTGGTATTTCTGTTTTTCAACATTGCACAGAAAACAGGTGATGTTCTTCAGTTTAAGGCCATATCTTTTCACATAAACTCAAATGTTTGTCCTTACTACTTTATCCTCTCAAGAGTGAAAAAGACTCCAAAAAAGAGTTAGACGCTCCAGAAACTCCGACAGGGACCTTTCTATACACTAGGAAAAGGGTTTGAAAAGTTGCAGTAGATGATAGAATATTGTTAGATGTGGATTGATGGAAGGTTAGACAAGATTCTGCAATAGTGTTCTTTAACTTCAGAAAAAAATACAATCAATTTATATAAATTGAGATTGTGTTATTGGGTCTTTTTTTTTTTCTCTCCTTTTAATTCTGTTCTACTGTATTAGATTTTCTTATTCAACATAAGTAAATAGAAAGCAAGAAATAGAGCTCTGACCACATACAGATACAGAAATGAGAATGATTTTAACAGAAGAGATAAAACAATAGAATTGCTGTTCCCACTGCTGTTACTGCAGGCATGTTGACTGAAAGCTGACACTGGTGTAGATACCCAAATGTTATTACAAAGAACATATTGTGAACCAATTTAATACTCTTCCATACTATTTTTGACTTGTATCTCCTCAATAGTGCCATTAACTTTAAAGTTTCAGCCTCTGCACTCAGCAGTGGTGTCATTTACAACTGCTGCTTCTGCTACTGACTGAGGAAATTAAAATGCACTTAAAAGACATTACAGAGAACAGGTTTGCAAAATGTTGATTGTGGATTGACATTACCATGAGAAACAGTATTGATTTTTAATACTAATAAATGGGGTAATTTCCATGAAAAATTTTTACTATTTTTTGGAGGAGGCAAGTAAGAAAAAATATTCACTTCAAAGACCTAAACTCCTCAGTTGGGTACAGGAAGCAACAGATTTCTTATTCTTATTCTTTCTTATTCTTATTCTTATTCTTATTCTTATTCTTATTCTTATTCTTATTCTTATTCTTATTCTTATTCTTATTCTTATTCTTATTCTTATTCTTATTCTTATTCTTATTCTTTTTAGATGTCTCCATTTGAGGCAGAATGGAAAAATCTTCTACGCTATCTGGAACTGTGTGCCTCAAATTTACACAAGGAAAACATATTCTGAAAATAATTGAGAGTAGAATGGTTATTTTCTAACCTTTCTGAACATACTAAGAACAGGCGTTCATTCCCTTTTGCTTTACTTTCACCTGCCCCTTCTTTGTTCAAGAGACCTTCCTATTACAATCTTCTACTACTTCTTCATCTAGTGTGTAGAGTAGCAAATGGAGCTAAATGAGCTTGTAGAACAAACTTGCTACTATGTCATTAATGTTTAAACTCCTTTCAAGATAAAAGGTTCAGCATGAAATTACTCAAAGTGGACTGTCAAAGTTATCATTTTCAAAACCAACTTTTTGCATAATTCTGGGACATAGTATTATTATTGGCATTATTACACATGCAAGTAAATACAGCTTAAAGGCTGTTTAGATGTTGGTATTGTATGTCATTGTTTTAATGCATGGTGGCACTGAAAACCATATGCACATGTTTATAAATAGCAACCATTAACTCACTTGCAATGCAGACGGTATTACCATGATGTTAACTAGGATCTTTATTAGTTCAGCCTCATTATCTTAACAGTTTCAGAGAGAACAAGAATATTGATGAACCTTCTTGTCTCCTAAAGCTAAAATAATGAAGATTTTAATTTCATCAGTAAAATAAGGTCCCTAACTCTATCTCATGCTATGAAAAATGTTACTGGAGAACTGTGTTACATTGAAACATATTCTACACTGATCATTGCAGGTAAAAAGTTATTTTACAACTTAATCACACAGTTTAGACAAGAACTAAAGATTATTATTGAGGTTAAGTTGACATCATTAATGGAATTCATGGCTCCAAGCATTCCCAACCAAAACAGCATAAGTCTTGCATCACATTTCTACCAAATACTAAACAGATGAGATGAATAGCATACAAAAAATATTATTTTCAAGGAAATTAAACAGCTCTTTTCATCAAGAAGAAAAGAGGCATAAGATTTCTTTATGAAATACACCATTTCATGTTACAAAAATGCTTAGTATGCAAGTATGTATATAAAGTATTCAAATATGAAGTATGCAAATAAATTATTGTTTAACCATTTTTAAATAAATTATTATCCTTGAGAGTGTGGATGTTCCATTACTTTTCAGGAAATTCATATTTTGTATCAGTTAGTGCTATTATACAGCATTTAGAGTTAAATTGTTTCATAGAAGATTCACAGATTATTAAAATAAAATAAAATAATGCTTAATGCTATTTCATTTATCTAAATCTTTTCATTTGTAAATAGGGCTTTGGCAAGACAGCATACACTTCTAGTGAGAGCAATTTAGAATTGGCTTATTACTTGGCTTGCCTGTCTACTATATCTTTTTCACACTTATTCTCCAGGAAATAAAATAATCTAAGCTTGTCTTACTAGTATTTGGAAAGTTTCAAAAACTTAGAGAGTTTATATAAAAATACTACCTTTATATATGTGCATCATTGGGAGTACTGTTGATTAATTAAATGGAAAAAGAAATTCACACCAAGAATGCAACTTTAAAAATCCATGAAATTCAATCTGTTTATATATTTGAATGTTCTTTCTTTTCATTTATTTTCTGGCTTAAGAGGCAGCACCTAACCTTCTAAAATGATGTAAATACATGATGGATGAAAGTTTTAAAATAAAGTGATTTTTTTTTTTATAAAGACAAATGTTTCTGTGTTAATGAAGAAATGTTTGTATATGTTATCTTAAAACAATAGAAGAATTTCAGACATATTTCAAATATTAAGACTTAACATAAGAATATTTCAAATATTGCAAAATATTTAAATATATTTTTTTCAGTACAGACTTCAGAATGTGAATTCATCTTTTAGCACCACTTTGAATAAACACAATATCTATAGAAGTTTTTTCAGTGGAAAGTATATTAAATATGGGAAGTATATTAAATGAATACATTGTGAATGGGTTTTGTTGTATCTATCTTGATAAGAGGATTAAATTCACGTTCCCGAAACTAAGGGAAATTTTACCAGAAAGATGTTGATTACATAGCTAGATTTTTTGTTTCATACAAGAAGTTAAAGTCAGTGAAAAGGAAGAAGATAAAAATATACTTCATAGTGCGTGAATAGTAAAACAAAATTCATGTGGCCAATTGTATCTGGTAATTTCTTTTATTTGTAGTCATAATTTTTAAAGCTGGTAAAATTAGTACTTCTTTCCTTTAAACAACTCATCTCTACAGAACAGTTCAATAAATAGGGGTTAAGGAAAAACAGAAAGTCTATATTTGAATAAATCTCTATTTTCAATAGCTATGTTATATTTTGCATCTTTTAAGAAATAGTAGGTGATCACAGTAATAAAAACTTAAGTTTTATAGACACCAAGGTACCTGTGAGTGTTTAAGGTGAGGTTGGATGAGGCTTTGAACAACCTGATTGAAAGCATCTCTGACCATGGCAGGGAGGTTGGAATTAGATGATCTTTAAGGTTCCTTCCAACCCAAACCATTCTGTGATTTTATCATTCTGTGGAAGAGCCAGCAGACAACTGCCATCTATTGTCTTTTGCATGTTTACATTGAAAGATGGTCATCATTTTAACAGGTTTCCATATATCAGTATCATGTGACAATGTTGATCCAAACATTGTCTGTTGACTCCAAGTAGGTCTCATTTATTTTAACTGGCCCAGCTACCAGATGAATCAATTTTTGTCTTGATAGATTCTGTTTGTAATCTAATCAGGATAAAATATTCTTTTCTTTAATAAACACGGGAGTGTGTGTGTGTGTGTGTGAGGGGAGAGGTCGGTAATTTTTCCAAAATTTTTATTACACTAAAATTACAGTTAGCTTTGTTGATTGTATTTCAGTTTTGAATAAGGGACATAACATCTAAGATACTTTGCCTTCGCTTTGGGGAGGGAAGTCCATCTGCAAGTACACCTCACTTTTGCAGTACTTGAATGCCATCCTGTACACTGAGTTTATGCTGTCTGAATCTAGAGAATAGAGCTTCTTAAGATGAGTCAAATTTCTCAATTTTAGTATCAGTACAAACAGATATTTTTGCCATACTTTTAGTCATTGAGGGTTGTTGTTTTTTTGGAGGTAGGGTAATGGGAGGCAAAGGAGTGGAAAATGCCAATTTTTCATACAAATAATCTTCTCATGGGATTCCTAGCTTAAAAACACAATTCATAAGGAAGCTGAAATTACTGATTAAAAGGACAGAATGACCTAGCAGTAGGGTACACATTTAATGTTTTGAATTGCCTGTTTTCTTATGGCATTATGTAACTAATGAAATGCTTACTAGGGCAGAAAAAGAATGACACCATAGGCCAAAAGGTTAGAGAACTTCAAAATGGCAAGAAGATGTAGCTCTGTGCCCTGTTTTAAAATGGGATTTAATTATTTCTGGAGTGGAAAATTCTTTCCACAACTAAGTGACAATGGCCAGGTGGTTTAGATAATGCTAGGAGTCACAGAGGATGGCAGCATACTGGCTCAGGTACACACCTACTATTTCATTAAACTGATTATCACCTTGCAAGAAAGAAGCCTAATCAACTGACCATTCTCTTTGCCCTCACTACACTTGCCAAGGTATAAAAAGCTTCTATAAGCAAAAATTTTAAACAGCTTCAGTTTCACCTCAACGCACCAGAGGGGAGGAAGATTTAAAATATTTAGAAGAGAGATGGACTGTGAAAATTGTTTCTTGGCTATTATGCTAAGATCTACAACCCTTCCAGCTGCAGTAGGCAAGACAAATACAAAACACGTTGTATGTCAGTTTACTCATATGGCTGAGTAAGAAAGACTGTGCTTTTACTTCTGTTTACAGCATCATCTCATATTTATCAAGGAAGCCATACATTTAGACAAAACTTTCCTTAAGGAACTGGGGTGACTAAGACTTTTAAAACTATTATACATAAAAATATGTATAAATTTATAAATAATACCTGCTAGAAGAATCTCAAGAGGAATTACAAGAGCAGCTTTCATGAAACTTTATTTAAAGTTATAAAAAACATGGGTCTTGCTGAACAGTATTAGCCCAGTTATAACCTTTCATAAATGAAAACTCTCATTTCTTAGTGTAATTTCCCTTAAATACACCGACAACCTAAAAAACCTCCCTATGTGAAACTGAGACCAGTTCCTCTGCACAATTTCCATCTCAACTTGGTCTTAGTGGTCTTAAGTGAGATTGAAAGTGTCATAGTCCTTGTCAGACTGTTCTTTCTGATGAATTTCACCCAGAAAACAAACAAAGAAACAAACAAAACAACAACAACAACAAATAACATCCTCTAAAATTATATTTCTGTACCTTGGCATTCTCAGAAATTAGACAGGAATATTACGTGGAAAATGCTGAGAAGTTTCCAAAGGTAAGGTAATAATTCAAAAGAAGCAACAGACTGGAATTTACATCTGCTGAACACCTACTACACAAAAAAAAAACACAGCACTTCCAAACAAAGCAATTACATCAACCAACGTTAAGCTTGAGCAATCAACTTGTAAATCATCTTCCCTAATCTCAGATACATTTCAGTGTTTATGCACTGTTTATTGATACGGTTCCAGATTACCTAGTTAGGTAAATCTAGTTTAACGGGCAACTTTATAGTGGAGTATACCACTCAACAAAAGTATTTAATAAAAGACTTATTTCATTTATCTGCATATAGTTTACTTCCAACAACAAAATCCAAATACAATAAATAGAGTTCTTGTAAAATTCTGTGCATTCATTTTGAAAAATAGGTTAATTGATATATTCATATAAGAAAAACTCTGTAATATAGCTGTTGACAATGAATTCTAAAAAATGAACTGATGTTCCACATTCGTACTTGATTCAAATCAGAAATACAATTTCCAAGCAGAAATATGTCACATGAGAGAGATTCATCTCAGAAAATTGGAAAAAAAATAAAAAAATAAAAAAATCTTAGTATCAACTTAGGTTAATTACTCATTGAAAAGTTTTTAATTTCAAGTTTAATTGAAAAAAATCATAAAGTGGGGGTAAAAATGTATAAAGTATTCTGTAATTTTACAGTTTTAAGCACTAAAGACTTTAATGGAAGGAAATGTCAGTAAGGACAAGGTGCTACTTGTTTTAAGGTATTCTGAATTGGGGTTTCTTTGATTGAGATAAGCAGGCATGAATCTTTTCACTTTAAAGGAGTTTGACTATACACTAACCACTTTTAACAAGATAGTATTAAACCAAAAGGGATAATGCCCACTGTAAAGTATCACTACATGAAAAATATTGGTTTTGAAGGGTCCTGACAAATATCTTCCCTGCAAGAATTTCTGTGATTAGCAAACTCTTCTCCATACTATAAAAAACCTTCAAAGGTGACTCAACAATACAGTTTGAAAATTTCCATTGTCAAGAAATAGCACCCTTTTTAGCTAGTGGTAGAAACAGTCTTGAGGATGTTTGATGTTTTACTGTGGGCAGCCTCAATGATGAATGGTTTTATCAATTCTAACCAACATTTGCACTCTTATCTTGAATTAGGAGTACTCTGAGATTCTTCATCATGCGTGAGTCAAGTTGTATAACAAGGATGCATCAGACAGAAGAAACAGGCAACAAGATGTTTTTTTACCAATGATAAGGGCAAAAATTGGAGGATTAATAGTTAATGGCACTTACCCAACTTCAAAAATGTACTTTGGTTTTATAGGTGAGTAAATGAGCAAGCTGGAAAATATTTTATCTTAGCAAAGCAGCTAAAAGCTCTGGAGGGCATTAAGCAACCTGTTCGTCTATTATTGAATAGTCACTGATACAGGCCAGAAAAATAATTTAGCATGAGGGTGCCAATTCCTAGTATTTCAAGGCATACCTTACCTTCACTCAAAAGTGGACATCCTAAGAGGAATGAGATATAAACCTCTGATCTTTTGAACTGACCTTGGGTGAACTCGATGTGTGAGTGTTGAATCATAAAAGCACAACTGAACCATAAAAGACGAAGGACAAATAACACACACAAAGAAATCCAAGGTTCAAAAAGCTCATAATAGGTCTACAGGTCATGATATCAACATCAAACTATTTCCCTAAGCACTTATATCTATCTACAAATTCTGCTGTTGCATAAAAAGGATAAAACTATCCTATCCACTGTGTGAGCTTTGTACAATAGCATTTTTTCAATTATGTCAAATGAAAAATTTATGTGGAAATGTTTCAGTTGTTCATTAGGGATACTGGGAGGCTTTTCAAGTTCTTAAATCATCTAAATTGAAAATTCTTCTGCTCGAAGTGATTTTTTGTTTCGACAATTCATTTGCTTTATGAAAAATCAATAAAAATAAGAAATTAGGAGACTGTTTTTCAGATAATAAAGTGAAACATTTTTATGGAACAAAATAGTTTTTGTGGCTGATAGCTACTTGTCCATGAACATTAGTTCGCTCTTGTTGTATAAGGAATAAATATTTAATCTGACAGTAGCTAAAATCAATATTAATCAGTATATTTTAATAGAAAACATTCTGTTTTGAATAAAACAATTCACTACAAGAATATACATAAACATACATTTTCTACTGGATATTCATTTTATTTTCCCCTATGCTAATTATTTTCTGGTTTAAAATGTTATTTACTATTTCTTGGGTTTTACCGCTAAATGACTTCAAACAGATTTTAATTTAAAAAGATTTGCATGACAAATAAGAGTTCTTCTATCAGTTTTTTTTTTCTGGTTGCTTTGTTTACAAGTTGAATAATAGATATATATATATATATTAGTGAATAATGCTGCTGCCAAATTTCTACAGGTGAGACACCAACTCTCTTTGAAAAGAGCATTAGGTACAATGTTTTTGATATTGATACTAAGCATTCAAAGAACAGTCAAGAAAGTATTGCTTTCCTATTTTCAAATTTTCTGAACTCTGAAGTTATTATGATTCTAGTTTCCTTTCCAGGCAATGCTAAGTCTGTGTAAGAGCCATAGTGCTGTTATTAGTTACAATAGGTAATTTTAATAATCAAAATATTTCAGTAAGTTAGGTATGCTTATTAATTTTCTCAAAAATAGACATGGAAAACTTCTCAATATTTAATTTTAAGATGATTTAAAAAAACAGTTTATATCAATCTGACAACTGGGATGTTTTGGTTGATTAAAATTAGTGTGACTCTTTTGAAGTCACTGGAGCTGAATTTCATTAGCTATTCATCTGAAATATTATTTGTAAAGGTGAAAACTGTAGACTATAAACTTCAGAAAGGCCTAAAATTTTAGCTAAGCATGTAGAGCTGGCCCATTTAATTTAATATATAAGAAGTCTTCTTGAATTTCAAGTTAAGCTTCTAATCAAGTCTTTACAGAACTGCAATTGCAAATTACGAATGGAGACAATGCTATTTGTTTCATATTAACTCAGACCAGAATCAACAACAACAACAACAAAACTAACTCAAACATTTTTAAACCTAAATTTGTAAATACCTGGATGCCAGATAGGAATGCAAAACCTAGAGTTTGGCTGTACACTACCTGTTGATACTTATATATGTCAGTACCCCCCCCCCCCCAAAAAAAAAAAATAGTTCTGTAGGAAGCATGGTAGCTGAGACAAACCTGCTTCAAAAAACAATACAATACAAAACAAAATGTTTTGAGATGGAGGTCCTGATACATAACTGACCGGTGAAATGCAAGAAGGAAGGACCAAAGTTGAATGTGTTGTGGCCTACTGTGATCCCAGGATTGCAAGTTCACATCACATCTTGACCAGCAATGAAGTTTGCACTGATAGCCGCAGTGAGCCGCAGTGGTGTATGCTTGCAGGACTGGATTGGAGTGTTGGTTTCCCTGATGATCCAGGCAGGGAATTCTAACATGCCTCTTCTGTACTCGATTTCAGCCTCAATAAAAATAAGAAATTAGAAGACCTTCCCTTCCCTTCCCTTCCCTTCCCTTCCCTTCCCTTCCCTTCCCTTCCCTTCCCTTCCCTTCCCTTCCCTTCCCTTCCCTTCCCTTCCCTTCCCTTCCCTTCCCTTCCCTTCCCTTCCCTGCCCTGCCCTGCCCTGCCCTGCCCTGCCCTGCCCTGCCCTGCCCTGCCCTGCCCTTCCCTTCCCTTCCCTTCCCTTCCGTTCCCTTCCCTTCCCCCCTTCCCTTCCCCCCTTCCCTTCCCCCCTTCCTTCCTTCCTTCCTTCCCTTCTTTCTTTAAGACATCTAAGTTCTCGTCCCTTACCATTCACATCTTTTGCACCATAGTAGAGACTATTAATTACATGAGATTAAAAGATACCTTGCTGCCTGCAAACATTCAAAGTTTCTCAGCCATGAGGGGAGTAAGAAATGAAAGTATCTCTATACTTCTGTGTTTTCTTAGATTCCTACAAGTGTGGTTTTACATTCTAAAGTTTGTTGCATTTTACTTTGACACAATTAGAACTTTCTAAAAAAAACATTTTTTCTTTTTATGATAGGAGCCCAGAACCCAAATTCCTACTGATAGTGGAGTCTCTTAACTGTCAGAGGTAGACCTGTTTGCTCCTTGCTTTTCATCTAAGGAAGGGTAAGATAAAAGCTGATTTCCTCTCAGTGTCACAGAAATTTAAGATTAGAATCCCCCATGGATATGCCCTGATCAGTAGTATATAACAGACAGCTGACATTACAGAATCTACTATGCATGCCAGGAATGTTCAACATATACCTATTGGATCAAGCCTTCAGGGAATGGTGACCCATTTCTTTCTAATTCCTGGATCCCATTGTGTCTTGAAAAAGTATTAAATTCTTTACTGCTTACATGAAGAGAATTTTGACATGAGCAGAAATAGAATGCAATCAGATACAGAGTTTTAGATGCCTCCAGGCATACACAATTGCTGAGAAGTCTCTGTCAATCTTCTTTTTGGATGCATGTTTGTCTATACCCTCTTTTATGTGAGTTAGACAGGTTTTAGAACTTCCTTTACACTAAAAATGTTTTTGGTTCTTGCTTGAATCAGAAAATATTAACTAACATTTTAGTTGCCCTCATCATGAATGATTTCTGAGAAAAAAAAAAAAAAAAAAAGAGCTGTCATTTTTGCATTTTCAATATGCACTTGAAATTAAAATTTAACAACTAAAAATGCAGGGGAAGATGCATATTCATTTTGTTCTTCACTTCTCAAGTGTTCACATCATTAAGGTCCACTATGCAACAATTTAAAGAGTAAGTGAAGACTGCCATCTTCTGACTTCCACTGTATATCTGTACGACTGAATATACAGCATAGTTTGCCCTATTCTTGTTTATCACTGTGCTTCCAAACAGAAAAGGAGAAAAAAAAAGAAGAGAAAAAAAAAGGAAAAAAAAAAGCTAGGCCTCTTCTTGATCCTATACTCCAAAAGAGTAACCCAGCCGGGGCATTTCAGCCACAGTATGCTGCTCCAGCTTTGAAAGAGAAACATTTATCTGTGACAAATAAAACTATATTTTCACTGTTATATTTTCTTGTAGAGGTATCTGCTTCATAAATTTGTCACCACATCCAGGCTGCCAAAGGAATATTTTCTGACACCACCTGTTAATTTATCAGTCAATTATATTCTTAGCAACTTTAAGACTAAGTTGTTATGAGATGAAGAAATAAAGCCCACAGTTTTAGAAGTCTGCCTCCTATTTCAATTCAATAATATCCTGACAACTAATACTAGAACCTTTAGATTTTCCACCCCAAAATTTCAACTATCTGGCACATGAACCTCCTAAAAGTAAGTATGAGACATTTAATTAAATGCCTCAAGCTTTTCACTGAGTCACTGAATTAAACTATTAACAACACAGGTATTATGGAAAGGCCCATGGTGGTGGTGGGGATGGGGGGTGGGGATATTGTGGGATTAGTTAGTCTTTAATGTCCCTGCCAATCAAAACCATTCTACGATTCATTCTATGGAATGGAACAGATGCATATATATGCACATTGGCCAATTTATTTGTGATTCAAGCAAAAAGGTGAGATTAACAAACAAACAAAAAAACAAAACCCCACACAACTCTTCTAGCAGCAGGAAAGGATAAGCAGCAATATCTAACAACTGCTGTTTACCACACCTTTTATTCAGACTTAAGCCCCTGGCATGCTGCTGATGGAAAGCACATACAGATCATGTTTAAACTCAATATGTGGATGAGTTTGTCATGACAGGATGTCTGTCTCTGAAGCCTGTCATGACCCTGGTATCACACTTGAAAATACAACCTCTCATGGTAAAAGTTTGGTGGACCTACCACTAGCACAGAAAAATGGTTGGTATGTACTCAGCTGGAAAGCATGTTCTTCACCACTGAAGGCACTGGTAACCCAGCAAGGTTCTCTTGCCCCACCAAGAAGGAAATCTTTTGGCTACCAATGCTCATCTAATGTTTAGATCACTTTCTGTCTGACCTACAGTACCTGCACTTACGCATTCATAACATGTATCCTTCTATACAGCCCAACAGATGTAGCAGACTCAGAATTTTCCAGACAGATCAGATTCAGTACTCTAAAATTTGATCAGCAGTTTTGAAGAGTAAGAGTGGCATATAAGCTGCAATTTGGGTGAAGAAAGGAGACACCTACCTTTGCAACTGGTCTATTATTTCCATCCTTATGTATCGAAAATCTTCCTTCATATTATCTCTCACGAATTTCAGTGTTTTTATCTCTTTTAAATAACCCAGTACTTTCAACTTTTCCCTGAGTGAAAATCTACTACTTAGAAATACTTTATGTCATATTATACAAGCTAAACTTTTGCATTAATTTATTTCAGTGTATTAAAGTGCTAATCCAAGATCCAATTGAATATAAGAGTGTGTACATGTGAATTGTCCTGTCTGATTATGGAAGAATAGATAAATATCCTTCATGCAAAATGTTCAGTCATCCAAAACCAAACCAAAAAATAAAAACCCACTGATTAACCATTATAAGTAGGCTTTCCCCTCTTTTCAACTCTACAACCTTTTTTTTTTTTTTTCCCACTTTCACCGATGAATATACCTGTTTAGTCCTTTGGAAGGAAAAACAGAAGAATAGATGAGATTTTGGGATGGTCTCTCTGGTCCAACTGTGTTCAGTTCTGGGCTCCCCAGTAGAAGAGAGAAAAAGACATGCCAGGATGAGTCCAGTAAAGGCCCACAAATATGATTATGGGACGGGAGCATCTCTCATGTAAGGAAAGTCTGAGAGAGCTAGGACTATTCATCCTAAACAGAGAAGGCACAGTAGATGTTATACATGTGTATAAATACCCTATGGGGAGTAAAGAAGAAGACAGGTTCTATCAGAAGGACTGTGTAATTTATTTTATTTTATTTTATTTTATTTTATTTTATTTTATTTTATTTTATTTTATTTTATTTTATTTTCACTTCAGCAATCTAATTGATAAATCAGCAAACAAAATCTTGGTTAAACCAAGCGAAGTGCCACTTCAGAAAATCCCATATTTGAATGAAAACAATGCTTGCAAAAAAAACAGCCAAACAAGCAGACCTGCTCCCTGCAGGTAATGAGGAAAAAAAATAATAAAAAAGACAAACCAAATGTCCGTCTGGAGGTTGTAGAGTAGTACTGGTTCACACTCCACTGTCTTGTTGTTTCACATTGTATAAAAAATGAAATACATTTAGATCCAATTAATCCTTTAAAGTTCTCGAACATGACATTGGCAATTTTATATAAAATTATTCAGTATTAAAATGATCTATGAATAAGAAGGTTATGATCCCAATACTACTTCAGAGCAAGATTAATGATTAACGCAAAGCAAAATAATTCTAGTAGAGCACCCAGAACAAAGTAGATTCAGTTTCAAATGCCAACAGGCAGAAAATGAACTATCACTTTTTTTTTCCATTTTGTTTGAACATTTAAATATTTAAGTATTTTACGATCCTTAACCAAAAAAAAAAAAAAAAGTATAAGAAAAAGGGTGATCTTGTGAAGTTTTCATTTTCTTAGCCAAAACTGTTCATCTAATATGTTTCAGTTCATCACAGCTTAATAGATAACACAAATTCACTGACTTCTTTTTGCACTACATATTATTTCAGTCCACCAATAGAACGTTAAAAATAGAATTCATTGTTTATTTTATTTTAACAAAAGCAACCATTTTAATCTCTACTGTGGTCTAGCTGAAAAAAATTCTTGGTCACTGAAAAAGTTTCTTGGTTTGATCAGTTTCCACTTTCTTAGCAGACAGAAAGGAGAATGACCAGCATCCACAGTTCTTCTGACTGTGACATGTCTTTAAATGACTAGAATACAAACAGATGCCAAGTAATCAAATATGATTCAGATATGCCAAATATGAATCAGATTTTCAGATTTCCTCTGATCCAAGACTTCCAGCAGAAAAGATAACACCTTCTTATGGTTTATACCCTGCACACACACAAAAAAAAAAAAAAAAAAAAAAAAAAAAAAAATTGATTTAATTTAAACTTCTATGCAGAAAATCCTGGACAGCTTCATACTTGAAGAATGAATAAAACAAGATGCAGCATTATATGCCTATTTTATGAATCCATGTTTTAGTGTTTCTGGGTCCAGGAGGTGTCTTTAGAGCTATGAGTATTTCATAACTTAGTTTTCTCCATAAAGCATTGTTTTTCTACCTAAAAGAATCATGATAATCAACACAGCTGATACCCTGAGCTGTTAGGATGCTCAGAATTAGATAAGAACAACAACAATGACAAAAAAAAAGTACACCTTTTAACCGGAAAATAATCAGGGCTAAAAGTCTTACATTTCACTTCTTTATGTGGGTGTCTTAACGTGACATTCAAAAACATTTACTTAACGGATTCTGATTTCACTTTGAATGCTCACTTGCATACTAATGTAAATATTAAAGGGGGAAAACAAACAAACAAAAACAAAAAACAACTAGACAAAAAAGAAAAGATCCTGAATTGCCTACAGACATGAGGCTGCAGTGACATAAAGTATATTCATAATATTTAGGAATTCAAATTGTGTAATTTTTCATTGTTTACACAAGGGGATTGAAGGCTTTAACATTCAAGGTTTCATCAGTATACAGATTTCCAGCACTATCCCTCACACTTTTTGTTTCCCTTTCCACCCAAGGTGAATGCTGGTACTCTTCAGAAAATGAATATTAATAAATATTAACATAGGGTCCACCAGTTAAAGGATTGCAGTGCTACTTTACAGTTCAGTTAGCATCCTGGACATACTCCTTTTTCATAAAATTGAGAATATTTTGCTGTGTTGAAAAACACATTCTGTTAGATATCAACAAAAAAGATAGAAAGGATAGGATTTTTTTTTTTTCATATTCACTATACTGCTCACAGTCTTTTCAATATTGTCAAAATCATGCTCACAATTTGTCTAGCTAGTATCCCAAATTGGTTAACTATATTATATTAATGAGAAAAGCCCATGAGGATGAAGAGATGACCTTGAACTGATATAAACACACAGTTTATTTTGTCTAATTACCTTATTAATGGATTACTTTTTTTTAATTTTTTTTTCATTTTTCTGAATGTATTTTTAAAACTAAACAGTAAGAAATTCTAATAATCAACTTGAATCCTCTGCAATGCTAAATTCCTCGATGAACTTGCTGAATTACCAAGTAGATTACTGTGAACTCCATTAGATACAACTGTCTTCAACTATCTAATGGATGATGATAAGGAAGACTGAGACAGATTCCTTTCAGAAGTGCGCAGTGAAAGGAGAAAATTGCAGCAAAAGAAATCCCTAATAGATATAAGGAATGAAAGTCACCAAGAGTGACCAAGTGCTTGCACCGGCTCTCAGGCCAGTTGTGGAGTGTCCATCCTTGGATATTTTTAGGACTGAACTCAAGAAAGCCCTGAGCAACCTCATCCAATCATGACAGCAGCCCACCTTGGGGCAGGGAGTTGCAACAAAAGACCTCTAGAGATCCCTTCCAGATGAAATAATTCCTTGACCACACAACGAGCATGATGTAAAATTTTGATTTTGTCCTTTTACAGCACTGTTTCCCAGGTCTGAAATAGCCTGAAATAGTAGAAGGGGTATTACTTTCATCTGATAAACAGTTCAAGCCTACTTTGTACTAAACTGGTTGCAAAAAAAAGTGGAACTGGTTCTTATCACTTTTCTGCAAAATACCACTTCCCCACTCATTTGAAAATGTCACCTGGGTTAGTAATTTTGTGCACATCCCTCCCAATAAGCTCTATGTGGTTATACATGTTTCTGTGCTCTTTTAGAGCCATGCTAGCTTCTTCAAAATTCCTTTCAGCTTGATGGCTGACAACATTTGACTCAGATTTTCCTAATTTCATGGAGTTTTGTAAAAAGGACATTATAAGAAAAAAAGAAAAGTACAGAAACACAAAAATTGTATGAAAAACAGAGAAGCCTTTGGCTTTATGTACTATCCTATCTTCAGTTTGCAATAGTCTTTTAGATAACTCTGGAGATTTTCCTGTCATAAGTATGTTCTTAAATTTCATTATTTTTCTTTACTTGACTGGCTAAACTTAGAAGGTCTGCAAAGATGGTGAAGGGCCTAGAGGGGAAGATGTACGAGGAGCAGCTGAGGTCTCTTGGCCTGTTCAGCCTGGAAAAGAGGAGGTTGAGGGGGGACCTCATCATGGTCTACAGCTTCCTCACAAGGGGGAGTGGAGGGGCAGGCACCCATCTATTCTCTTTAGTCACCAGTGGTAGGACCGTGGGAATGGTGTTAAGCTGAGACAGGGGAGGTTTAGGCTAGACATCAGGAAGAGGTTCTTCACCGAGAGGGTGGTCGCACACTGGAACAGGCTACCCAGTGAAGTATTCACTGCACCAAACCTGCTGGAGTTTAGGAAGCGTTTGGACTGTGCACTTAGTCACATGGTCTGAATTTTTGGGTAGACCTGTGTGGTGCCAGGAGTTGGACTCGATGATCCTTATGGGTCCCTTCCAACTCGGGATATTCTACAATTCTATGATTCTAACTGTGAATGCTCTTGGTTTAAGCAATTATTCTCATATTACTTTAAGGGATATCTGAAAAAAGTAACTTTTTTTTTTTTTTTAATTTATTCTTTCTAGTATCCCTTCTTTGGGAATGTTCTCAAAGAGGGAAATTGGCACACACTAAAGTATTCATGTTCTCATTTTATGACATTCCCATAAATGTGTGATATTTTCCTGCAAAGCTTGTCAATAAGGAGAATGGATGCTGTAGCTGCAAAAATCACAACTTCAGTGTAAACAGTTTGGGTTGGACGAGATCTTAAAGGTCATCTACTTTCAAATTATATAGATCGCACTTTGTTAGAAACCATACCTTGTTAGAATCCATTCTACTTAATGTAGTATGTGTATGAATGATTATACAATGTATGCAAAGAAGGAAGAAGAATCCTTCTTGAATTCAGTTCATTTTGGATGCATTATTATTATGCAACTAGATTCAACACAAATATAATTGAATTTAACTAAATTGAAATGGAGCTGTCCTAAATAGAGACACATAATCTGAAGGTTTGTTTTCGTCTCATGTGCAGGACCTGAATGCAATGCTTGTGGAGTTTGCTTTTATTAAAAGCTTAATGCACGCTTACTAATGTAGGTTTAAATATGGCCTAATTCTTAATCAAATATATTTCAGCAGCAGGAGGACCAACATTCAAATAATGATTAATTGAAAACTTAACTAAATACTTCAAAATACACATGAAAGTGTTATGATAAAGTTTCAGGTCATGCAGTCTGCATCTCAATCTTAGATATGAAAATGAAGGACTTTATCCAAAACTCTTTAAAGTTAGTGACTGAAATAGCCCTAAAGCTGCTGCAGATCTTCAAGATTTGAATATTGGCAATAAAGATTTCTGGAGCAGTTTTGGATTATATGGAATAGGTAAACAAAGAGTTGGCTTCATCTGCCTCTTCTAAGTTCCTGAGCTTCTCTCTTTCCTGCACGGTGAAGCACCACTTTATAAAATTTTACCCCAAATTAATATATATGTATATATATTTTTTCCCAGTCTAATTGGAACTGAGACCAGAAGATTGTTGTTTTCAAGTAAATAAAATTTTATGGCTTATGTACTTTATTCTGCATGGCTAGGCACAGCATACTGATGGGGAGAAACTTACACACTTACTAAAAACTTGCAGACTGCAAAAACAGTCAAATCCACTCACAATAGAAAACATTTGTTTTGTTATTCTGAATTTATGCAACATTTTTCCCCACCCACAGGTGACTTTCAGGGATTCGTTTTGTGTGATATAACTTTGGTTTAGCACTGTTTGGTGAAGAATCCTACTTATGGCTCAGTGACTCATTTTAAAATCTGTTATGGAGAGATGCATTAACATTGAGAGTCCTGTATACAATTAAGACAATGTGCATCCTTTACGATGTAAACTCCTCAGGACAAAGATTCATTTAAGGCATATCTTTAACACCAGAAACATATAAGACAAAAGGTAAGAAACAGCAAAACACTTTATAAAAACAAATAAACTAGTTCATAGTCCTTTGTGAATTTGAATATTGCCTTATCTGGCAAATGGAGATGTGCAGGTATTTTTTCACAGAGATAAGCAAAACTGTGGATTGTATGTGTGTGTGTATGTGTGCATGTGTGTGCTTCCATGCATCTGCATTTGCACACATGCCCCTATGTGTACTGGCAAGACAGGATCAAAACTTGCAAATCTGTGGAAATACAAAGGACAAGGACTAGTTATTCCATGTAATTGTGAGGTTTTGATTTTTAACAGCTTATAACAATATTTATGACTGAAAAAAAAAAAATGAAAAAAAAAATGGGGTGGGCTGTGAGCCCCTTCTGCCTACAGAAGGAAATAGAACTGATCCGAATAATTTCTCTTACATATGTGTGTGGAACAGAGCAATGGCACAGATCAGAGACTGCCATACAGCTGTGTGAGAGGAACACCACCTCTGGTTTAACCACTGGTCATATAAAGAGCCAAAAAGAAGTTATTTCATATTTGGACTCCAGAACCAGCTTACTACAAGTCACTGCAGGGACCTCCACACAGTGCTATCTTCTGCACTGCAATGAAATCTTGAATTCTTTACTACTAGTAGCACAGCTTCATAAGGAGCATCTTCCCTATGCCCAGATGAGGAAAAACAGCTATTATCAAGGAAATCCAAAGATTAAAATGAGCTTAACAAGTATTAATGAAAAGTGGTCATGTCTCTTTTCTCAGCTGACATTTTTTTAATGAAAAAGTAACTAAAACCATCTTTCATTCTCTCTATTTGCTCAGTCCAATCACTGGCTTCCACATTATCATTTTCAGCAGTACAAAGTGAACCTAAAATGCTTAATAAGATCAAGTAACAAGTTGTAGACACTTTGAGTTTACACAATTTGCACAGGCGAATGGTGAAACAGCTTCCACGACTTTTTTTTTTTTTCCATAAGAATTTGTGTTAGTTAAGAAAACGGCAATGTAAACAGAATTGTAATAGCACAGAAAGCAGCAGCTAATCATAGATGAAAAATATACTTTGCCTACCTTATAGTAAACTGTCATGGAAAGCCTGTTCATTCCTACCTGCCAAGTGGGGTGCAGGCATGTTTGCTACACAACAGCGCAGAGAGGCAGAGCCAGAACACCAGATCCTACTTGTTGGAAACCTTACAATCACACCCTGACTGGCTTAGAAGCAAACACAACTGCTGGTAGATTTGGTGGCCTAAGCACTTGTCAGCCTACCTAATTAACCCCTGTGAACTTCAGGGACAACCTCTTCTGGCTCACTGGAGAGAAGGTACTAGTCCCTAACCAGCCTGTGAGAAATTAAAGCTGGCCAGACAGATCTCTTGTCACAGATGAACTTCAGATGCCGAGTGTTGATTTAAGGGGTAACAGAATTTGGATAGGAGCTAGGACAGGAAGGTTGAGGGTTGTTAGTTTAACATGATATTTACATTGGCACAGTAATTTTTCTCTTATTAAGAATGTGCATGAGCCACAGTCATTTTTCATGCTGTGACACTTTGCAGGATTATATGTAAAAAAATTCTCCACCCACCCCCTTTACTTGATTTTCATTTGTCAATAAAAACAAATACAGAGATGAAAACTCATCTCTGCTGTTACTGCATAGGCTTTGTCTGACATAAAGGGATTCTGACTTTTGGGACATGCATCCAAGGTGCAGCCCCCTTCCGCACTCACTTGAATTTCCTAAAGTAATGCCATTGTCCATTTATTAAATGTCATATTTCTTAGCACATATCAATCAGTCCTGGCAGTACAAAACAATACACAACAGTGTTCAAAGAACAGATGCTTTACCAGACTGCTAGAGATGTATTTGGTCTGTGCCCCAATGGGTTTACAGTGTCTTGTTAATGTGCATATAAATATGGCACATGTCTCCCTAGTGGCTGTTATTAAGGTCAATTTCCTAAACATCTATGGATTTTAGTTTTCCAATTCAACTAAGTATTTCATTAAATTGTTTGATCGATTTCCCACTTCTGTCTGTTTCTTGCTCCTGGATGCCTTGCTGTCTTTCTCTGAAGTATAGAAAGGAAATTACATGATTAAATAATAAAAAATGAAGAATCCCATTTTCTCTGTCAGCAGCAGCAACAGCACGTTTTATAACTACCTATATCTGACCCACATTTATAAAGAAATCTATACTTAACACCAAGTTAAGCTCCTGAACTATATAACCTGTCCTTCAACAGAGCTATACCACATTCTGGTTACTGTCATGACAACCAAAACTGAAAGGGTAGTTCATAAAGAGATTTCTGAAGTAAAGCTGAGATGTAGATAGTATCCTTCAGTCATATGCAAGAGTACTTTAATACATAAGACAATGTACCCCGCCTAGCTTTTTATATCCTTAGCTATACTAAAGCTCACAATTTATCACAATTTTTAAGAGTCACCTCCAAGACATACATTTCTTTATATTACTAACCTCATAATGGAACAATTATCTCCATGAATTTAATATTTCCATACCCTGCCCCAATCATAGTCCATATCCTCAGAAGTGCAGACTTTATGGATTAAGCTTTAGCTGTAAAGCTGATGAAAAAGCAGCTTCATATCATATTTGGTCTGCTTGGAGAGAGCCCCATTCCAACAAGCCAACTGCTTTTTGAAAACATAGGTTTTAGACGACCAGAGTGACATCACCTTGGCAACCATCCAAACCATCCCCAGTGGAGTTGTTCAGTTATTTCCTCTCTGAAGCATCAGGTTGCTCAGATTTTTGCAGCAGATGTTCTAATAGGCTGTGCCTACGCTTGTTCCTCTTTAGCTGGAATAAATGGAGCATTTATAATACATAAGTGATTGTCATAATGGATCAGGAAATGATCGTTTGGTATAAAACATATTTAATCCAGATATTATTGCATTCTTTCCATTTGCCTCCCCTCTCACAAAACCATGAAGAACTAGAAAAAGGGAGTGGACAAAATCATCCATTAGTGTCTGTTCCCAAACTTAAACTGTCTGGCCAAACAGTGCATTTTTGTGGCAGGCCACCCTCTTTTTGTTTGCTTCTATGCTAAACCAGCAGCAGAAAACACATATCACCCTGTGATCCCCACTTAAGTAGCCTCATAGATGGGCTTGATCACCCAACTTTGTTGTTTTAACTCTCATTTTCAATACCAGTGAGAGCAGTCACATTGTGAATATACATCTTGGCATTTTGCTCTCTATGGCATTGTTTCCTTACAGGCAGCCTGCTGCCCTGCAGCCACCATCCCTTTCAGCTTAAACAGTGTTCACAGATGTTCTGTGTCTGTGTACCTACCTTAGGTTGCTGGCAGGTTGATCACACTAGGACTCTCAAACATCAAATAACTCTCATCATTGATTTTCCTGACTCCTCAGGGAACTTCAAGAAACATTTGCCTTACATGTATTTGTCAGGTGCATCATCTCACATCAGTTTTACTCTGAACTTTCTCCCATCTCGTTCAGTCTGCCTTACTGTCTGTCTATGCATGGAACTGTGCAATATAAAAGGACATTTCCTTTTGTTTAAATATTTTCCCTTATCTTTGTGACACATTTGCATACAGTATTCAACACAGAGTGAAGGCAATCAGATTCGGGTGCTTTTTGTTGTTGTTGTTTGTTTGTTTGTTATTTTGTGTGTGGTTTTTTTTTTCTTTGACATTTTTATTTTTGTTTCCATTTTGTAGTAAATTGGTAAGTAAGCAAGCTTGTATTTTTCTGCTCTTGCTTCACCTTCTTTCTCTCTTAACCATCTCACTAGCATTCACCTTATCTTGTACCTCTTTTGGTCTACAGATAATTCTTGTACTCAATCCCTTTTAGAAAATCCTTTGTCCTAATCCATACCTGCCTTACAAAGTATCTGAATCGATATCTTCATTTCTGAATTGAGTCATTTTATTGGCTTGATTCTTTTCAGAGTGGTTTCCATCTTTTCTAGTCAATCCAAACTGACTTCAGAAAGACTATAAATAAAGAGCTACTTCTGTGGTCTAACTCCTCCTAATTCTAATTCTAATAATAATAATAATAAATAACATCTTCTAGCCACTTCACCAGTGTCTTCTTTAGTTTATTATAGAAGATCTGTACACTGTCATAAACTTCTCTTTCTTCTGTTTCTCCTTTTTATCTCATCCACAGATGTAATTCTAATGAACATGTCCTTAGTCTAAATACCTTGCTACTACATTTTTCTTCCAAACAAATAATTTTCAAACTCCTTCCTTTTACTTCCTGAGCAATATTCAATCTCACAACATTTCCACCCTCTCTTAGTTTTTCCTCCCCTTGCAACTCTTTACTCACTACCTTCAGTCTTTGACTGTCAGCTTTGACCTGAACACTTTGACAAAGAAATTAAAATATATTTTCTTTCACAGGAAGGTAGAATAGGAAGAGGAGCATAATACTGTATTTCCACAGAGAGCAGTATTCTCAACCAAGCAAGTTAGCAATTTTTTTTAATTTAATTGCTTCTCTTATGTTTCATGTGCAACATTTTTCTTGAAGAAAATTCTCCCTTACAGAGGAGATTCTGCAGATTCTGAGCAGATTCTGAGAATCTGGGCAAATTCTCCCTTGCCTGTCCTTTTTCATCTTTGGCCTTCCTCAAACTCAATGTAGGAATTTAGGAGCTTTCACTATGCATTTTATTGGAATCCAATTAAAAATATATATCATCAGTTTTGGCATTCTCGAAGAAGTGTTACCACTGAACTCTGGTTTCATCCACAGAATGATAGTCCTTTGGAAATTAGGCTTAAATCTTTTTTTTTTTTTTTTTTATTCCCTGTAAAAAAAACAATTGCTCATCTTCAAATCAAGCCTGCAACAACTTCATTTTCTTGCTCTTTCAACTCTCTAGGGTACAGAGCAAAGCTGGCAGCTTCCTATTGTGTGTAACTGCTATGGAATTCTCTTTGCAATTTACAAGAGAGGAAACATTCCACTCAAAAGAAAGTTTTAATTTGTCACTTCTTATAAATCAATGTGTAAGTTGTATGGTTTATTCTCAATTGTGGGCATCACAATTGTTTGACTCTCCAGTCAAGGCAGATCCTAGCTCTTTTACAATTCAGATCAGAGCACTTTTTCTGTGTTCTAGAATAATAACGCTTATTTCTCTGTTAAGGGCATACACTGTTAAATATTGAAGAAAAAGAAAATTAAACAAGAATCTTTTTAGAAATCATTTTTTCAAAACTCCACCAAAGAAACACCATACAGTGGGTGAGGCAAAGATAAGGATGTGGAAGTTTTATCTTCATTTACAGAAAAGGTGTTGAGTCACTGTGAGATATCTATATACAGACACTATGGATGTACTGCAATGTGAAGACTGGTACTGAGATGCAAAATATGTTCAAGTTAAGCCACAATTATGACCACAGTGTCATAAGGACAATTGTACTGTAGATGCACTTAAGTAGCTAGTCACAAGAATAATATGCTACAGAGCTAGGAACTGATCTTACAAATCTTGCTCTAAGGACTCTATTTTTCCGCTGAAAATTAAAATTCTACACGCATAGTTTAGGAACTGCCTAAGGCGACAGAACCTCATGACAAAATAAGATAAAAACAGATCATTTTTATATATATACATATATGAAAGCAAATTCTGTCATCATTTTGATTATTTATTACAGTTTAGAGAAATATACACTTCAACATATTTCTTTTCCTCATAACTAGTTAGATCCTCTGAGTACTAACACAAATATAAAAGTGGAACAAAAATCTAAACAATTACTTCATTTTTTCCCTGTCCAACCATGGCAAATTTATAATCGATTTTAACATTTAAGCAACAAGATTTTACTAGGGAAAAAAAAAAAAAAGAAGATTAATTTATGTGGATCTGTTTAATGTAGGAAGATGTTATTTTAGGGACTGGTACACGGACCTTCCTAAATTATTTTTCAATAAGTTTATATGTAAAAATTTTCAAGAGAAACTAATGAAACAGTGTAAATTTTTTTTTTCCATTTTGAAATTTATGACATTTTCCTGCAATGCTTTATTCAGATCATTACTATATATACCTATTTTGTGGAAAAAGCAGTCCCATCTAGATCTATACAAAGTCACTTCTCTTTTTCATTTCTTTCTAACTCGGAAGGACATCCTAATATTTTTGCTGGTAGCATTAATTTTAAAGAAAATATTTACAAAGAAAAAGATTTTGGTAAGAGCTTTTGCTTTTACCCAAAGCAGTTGGCCCAAAATTTTACATGAGTTCCTTCAAAGCTCCTGTATTCCACTTTACAAAGTACACACTTCTTTTATGGTGCTTAACAGTTAGTCATAGATGGAGTTCCCTGTAGTGGTCAAGAGATTAAAGGACAAAACACTTTCTGCTGCAGTTTCTAATTTATCTTCGCTTTCACACGTTTGTCATGTTATATATAACTTCCTTTCTGCCCCACCCTCCTACTCCCCCCCTATATTATTTTTTTTCAGAATTTTTGTTAAAGAACCAAAATAAGCATAGTTAGAGCCTAGTCTTCCCCAGTGTTATCTACTTTATTCATCTGCTCTTAGATTAAATACATTCCAAATGTAACTAATTGAAAATAACTGCACTCAGAATGATTTGTAATTCTTTCAATGTGAACATAAAACATTTTTCCCACTTAATATACTGCATATGTAACAAGAAACATGCAGACAACTCTCACCTTTGATTCATATTTACACATGCCCTTTATTAGTGTTTTTAATATAAAATGGTTTTGACAGCTCATGTTATCAGAGAGCTCAAACATTGACGGATAACATTCATTTGTAAATAAAGTATTTACAAAAACCTATTTTATTCAGATCAAAATGTGAATAAGGGATTTCAGCAACTTGTTTTTATATATAATGGATTTTCATCTACATTAGAAGTAATTTTGGAGTGAAAAATGAATGGGCAATCACTGCCTCATGCTGAGGAAATGACCACCAATGGGACACATGCCAAGATATTCCTGGCAGTTCTTAATATTAACGTTGTAAAAAAAAAAAAAAAAAAAAAAAAAAAAAAAATGGGGGAGTGAACGAAAGAAAGAAAGAGTGAAAGAAAGTGAGAAAGAAAGAAAGAAAGAAAGTGTGAAAGAAAGAAAGAAAGAAAGAGAGAAAGAAAGAGAGAGAAAGGGAGAGAGAGAGACAGAAAGAAAGAGGAAGGAAGGAAGGAAGGAAGGAAGGAAGGAAGGAAGGAAGGAAGGAGGGAGGGAGGGAAGGAGGGAAGGAGGGAAGAGAGAAAGAGAGAAAGAGAGAAAGAGAGAAAGAGAGAAAGAAAGAGAGGAAGAGAGAGAGAAAGAAAGAGAAAGAAAGAAAGAAAGAGAGAAAGAGAGAGAAAGAGAGAGAAAGAGAGAGAAAGAGAGAGAAAGAGAGAAAGAGAGAGAGAGAGAAAAAGAGAGAGAGAAAGAGAAAGAAAGACAGAAAGAGAGAGAGAAAGAAAGTAAAAGAAGGAAAGAAGGAAAGAAGGAAGGAAAGAAGGAAAGAAGGAAAGAAGGAAGGAAAGAAGGCAAGAAGGAAAGAAAAAGAAAGAAAGAAAAAAAGAAAGAAAGAAAGAAAGAAAGAAAGAAAGAAAGAAAGAAAGAAAGAAAGAAAGAAAAAACAATAAGGAAGGAAGGTACTGGGAAGACCCAGTACAGTATGTTTACTTACCTTTACATGTATGAAACTCCATAAATAAAAATTATGCATATTAATTTTTAGAGATAAAGATAAGCCATCAAATTCCCCCCAAAGTTTTTATGTTTAGATGTGATGTCTTACTTTATGGATTCAGCATTAAATATGTCAATGAATTTTATAGGTAAAATAAAGTGTATATTAGAAATTACATGGAGAATTTATCCAGTTATGTTCACACACACATAAACCTATCTTAGCGATATGACTTTGTGAGCTAAAATGTTTCAAATGTACCTGTTTTGATTTTACTTGGGAGATCAAATTACACGGATTTTTTTTAAATATTCAGAATAGATGTGAAAATTTGCATCCAAAAGAATGCATATAAGCTTTGCAGTTTGAAATGTTAACTGTGAGGAGTAAGTTATTTTATGGCTGCAATATTTTTGTCTTTGTATTATTTTTATTGTAAAGAAAAATCATTAAAAAAAAAAAAAAACACAAAAACAACAACCAATCAAACAGCAAAAAAAAAACAATCTACCACTGCACACATTATTTTGTGCATATTATCCTGATATGAAAAGTAGGTGCTTGTCTGAGAACCCTCCAGGAAATTTTCAAAACCTTTCCAGTAAGATTTAGGAGGCCTGTGTCCTGTCCCATTTCTAGCAGAAATCTAAAGGATCTGGGTAAAGCCAAATAGATTTAGGCTTTTGACTTCATTTTGGCTCTTTCATTTGGCTCTTTCCTTGCTTTTATGTAGTACACCCATAGTAAATTTTTATCAATATTATCTTGTTGATTATGTTAGGAGATGGAGATTAAAAGGAAATAATAAAAAAAAAAAAAGTTAACGAGTAGAAAATTAAATGATTAGAAGTTTTTCTGTTTCATGGGCATCTATATAACGACAACAGTTGATGTTTGTCTTTGGTTAGGTAGATGTAATCAGGGATTTAGCTGCATTAACAGGTCTATATGTTATAAAATTGACATAAGAACATATGATACTAACAAACTGTTTTTTCTCCTGATTGTGAAAGAAAAGAATGCTACCTGATTTTTAACTGTGGAAGGTACATAAATACTAAGAGTTTTGTTATGTTACATAAATAAAAAGATAGGAAGATGGCTAGTTAAAATATGAATAAACATTTTAAAGTTAAGCTAAAGGCAGTCACTGCAAAAGACAATCCTTTTTCACCATTTCTGACCATGGAAAGAATCTGCAGCTGATCATAATATCATCGTTTTGTGTTTCAGATGCAAGACGAACTTCTTCAATTTGACTTCTCAAATACAGGGATAACAATAAATAAATAAATAAATACACAAAAATACACAAACAAACAAAAAAGTAAATGTATGTACATATTGTTTGTCTCCAGAGGAGAGATGGAAAGATAATACAGACTGTGACTGATTGTGTTAAATTCATTAGTTAGTGTATGTCCCGAAGATACTTTGATGTTACATTATTAAAGGAGGTATAACATCTCACACAGAAAGCAATTTCTTGTCAATTAACACTTGGTCCTTTATCATATGATTTTATCTGTAATACTTTTGACTGCTCCATTAGATAATGTAGTATGAGAAACTTCACAGCTCTTTTCATGAAAAAAAGTGTACCTTACACTTGCCCTCTGTAGTACACTGCATGAAACTGAGTGCAGTCATTAGAGCTCTCTTACAGCTCCAAAGCCAATGCACAGACACATTTTACAAAACCCTGGATTTCTTCAATCATGATGAAGTTCTTTACTTTGTAAAATGAGAGTGAAGTATATGTTGTCACCTCTTTCTCATTGTCCTGAGAGTCCTGCATTCTCACTACAAGTAGAACTCTACTTTTAAAAAACAGAATCACACTTTTTTCTTAAAAATATCAACCTGTCATTTTTCATTCTGGTTTTCCGATTAATATTTTACCTGTCATTTTTTTAAAATAAGTTAATAATTGTGTTTCATATACAGGATTCATATTCCATGAGAGAAAATCTGTTGGTGCATCCTATTGTAAATTTCTCACTTATCACACCTTTATTTATTTATTTATTTATTCATTCATATTCATTTATTAGTTCATTTTCCTGTTTCAAGGCTAGAAAAAGGACTCATTTCAAGTTTACATTTTAGGTCTGATGGAGCCAACAGGTCTATCAGTCTTCTGCATGAAAAACTCCCATTACAAGAAAGACCTACCTCTGTTCTTAATGAAGCTGTGAGAGTTTTGCTATTGCATCTAAAGTTGGAAGGATTCAACAGTGAAAGCTATTGTCATGAAGGACTTGAATGATTAAGCTATAATAGTTTCTACTTGATCATTAATTTCATCTAGAGGTTGTTGGTGGTGGTTTTTTTGTTGTTGTTGGCTTTTGGTTTGGTTTGTTTTTATTATTTTATTTATTGTAAGTCTTCCTGAATATCATGGGAGCTACATCTGTGAATTATGAAATCTAGCTATTTTGAAGTCATTAACTGTAATCACCCTAGACAGAAGCAGTTACTCTAAAGCTATACCAGTAAGCCAAGCCTTTGGTTTAGTAAAATTTAATCTCCAATAAATCTCTTCTGTGGTTTAACCTTGCTTTAAATAAGTTTAATTCAGACTGATAATACTCTGAGAATAAATGATACATATGAACAGGGGCACATGAAGAATAAAATAAAACCATTGTTGTGACAATGGCATAGCCCTAATAACCCTACCTTCCTATTATTCACAAGCTCTAGTACATGTATATTCAAAAACAACAACAAAACAGGCAGAAACAACAACAACAAAACACAAACAGAAGGAACAAAGAATTCTGTGACTCATGTCATATATAGTCATTTTCTCTTCTGCAATCTAAACATCTCTGTTTCTGGCTGAAGAAGGGGCAATATGGCAAAGGCTAAAATCAATGGGGAGGAGCAGTGGAGCAATGAAGCTAGCTTCTGTGTGCTGCTCAAAACATGGTGAACATGGATAAAAACTATTCCTACCCCTATAGTGAGGCAAGGCATCCAGAGCTGCTGTTTCTAAATAGTTTCCCTAAAAATAGTCTCCCTAAAAGTAAAGAACCCACAGAATAACCCAGACAGGATTAGAAAAACTTAAAGGAAAGGCTCCTGAGGTGGAGATTGCACAGAGGAATTTGTGGGCAGTACTGTTTACCTTTGAAAGCCAGGTCTTTTGCTCCATGGCTGCAAACACTGCATGTAATGTATCACCTGTGGGCACAGTTGGCTCTCACCCAGCTCCTAGGCTTGGTCCTAATGGCTTCATAGCCCTATTCTCTATTACCAAGAGTGAGGTGATGGGAGAATAAGTCCAGGCTTCTCGGTCTTGATTTCAAATTCCTCTTCACAGCTAATCAAAGATTTTGTGCACTGCTCCAAAACATACATTCCTCAACTTTGATTCTCATTTTCTCTATGATAAATAAATAAATAATAATAAAAAAATAATAAAACAAATGTTTTTGTTCTACACCACAGTCTCAGCTCTGCATCCACAGCTTTCCCCACTGTGTCCCCATATTCATTCGTTAACCCTGGGAAAGTCTAAAACTTTTTCTGTCTTATTCTGCACAAGAGATTAGAGAGTATGTTCAGGCTTAAGGAAAGAAAAGACAGAGGAAAAGAGAGAGTCAGGCTTACTTCCTCCTGTTTCTCTTCATCTCAAAATACAATATTAAATTCAGGCTGCTTTTACACATTTATTATTTTTTCTCAGCTTCCCCCATAGCAGCCTCTTCCACAGACCCTGTATTTTCTTATTCTTTCAGAATGACCCCATAAAAATAGAAGTTATGAAAGAAATCATTGTTTCTCATTGGTTTCCCAAGTTATATAGTAGCAGGTCCCAAAAACCTACCATGCTACTTCAAGAAGAGAAAATAAAGTTAGTTCCAATTTACTTAATTTCAATAGTAATGGGGGGGGGGGGGGGGGGGGGGGGGGGCGGGCGGTGAGCAATTCCTCCTTAAACTATGTGCTAAGGTCTAAGGGAATGTTAATTAATTAGTGGTCTAATTTACATTGTATATCCTTTCTAATTCAAGTTTAATCAAGTTTAAATTCAGATTAATGAGTGCTGTCAGTTTTTCCACATATTAGGAAGATTTCAGTCTTTCCAGATGAACACATGATGGAAGGCATTTTATTAATTTAGAACATTCATTCAAAGGTTTTTAGTAATTTTCTAATTATTGTCTGTATACATATTGATATTACATAAATCTTACCAGAAGAAAATTTAGAAAATTAATATGCTACTAAGTCTTTGTTAAGTATCTGTTGTCAGTCTAAAAAACTTGTAAATAATCTATAATTTGGGATTTTCAAAGCTGATAGGAAAACACTTCCACAAAAGCTTGAATTTCAGCAGTGAGCTGCGTGTTTGTTGACTCTGACTGGCTTTATAAACACCAGACATAATGCATAACATTTGCATTTACTTTTATTTTGAAAGTGAGCTCTATTCTAAGTCAGTTTCTGAAATATTGATAACTTAAGTTTCCACACAGAATTTAAAGAATGATTTCAGTCAGTAAAGGCAAGTTTTGCCACTCAAAGAATAAGTTATTTTCTTCCTATCCTATTTACATACAGGTGCCCAGAACACCTACATTGAAATACGCTATTAGAGATCCACAAAAAATACCCTCCAGCCATATCATACATGGATAGAATTTCTCTGCACTTGACCGATGAGCCTAATGTCTCCCAGAATCTGCATTTGCATATGTAGATTTCAATATAATACATTTAATGTTCCCAGCAGGTAGAGATAAATTCTAAAATTATTATAATCACTTTTTAATTTTTTCTTGCTTGATACATTTGCAGTTTTAACTCAGACTGGAACAAGTGAATGGCGATTAGATGGCAGTGACCCAAGACAGCACTTACCTTGGCAGCATTAGCAGTAATACACAGAAATTATTTTCACAAGGATGAAATGTTCTTAACCAATTTTGACAATACATTAAGCTCAGAATTTTTTCTTCAATATCAGGTATGTTTTTTGCACCTGTTTCTCTGCCGAAGTAAGACAATTTCTGATTTCACTTAGAGAACTCAGGTATTGCTTCATTGAAAGAGGGAAAGCTAAAATAGCTTGGTGGAAACAGGAGTTGCAGCTAATATATTCAAAGTCAGAAAGGCAATCTGAAATAAAAGAATTGTAATTGCATTACTGAGTTGCTTCAGGCACATACATTTGTGTTGTTTTATACCTTATGCAGCTGCTTCATTAAATGCATTTATAGCATTGCACTGACCAAAATAGCTTCAGTTCAATTGCCTATAAAAAGCTCTTTAGTAGTAGTTTCTTTTAGTTTCTTTCTTCCTTCCCTTCTTCCTTTCTTCCTTCCTTCCTTTCTTTTTCTTTCTTGCTTTTTCTTTCTTTCTTTCTTTCTTTCTTTCTTTCTTTCTTTCTTTCTTTCTTTCTTTCTTTCTTTCTTTCTTTTCTTCCTTCCTTCCTGCCTTCCTTTCTTTCTTTCTTCCTTTCTTTCTCTTCCTTTCTTCCTTTCTTCTTCTTTTCTCTCTTTCTTTCTTTCCTCCTTCCTTCCTTCCTTCCTTCCTTCCTTCCTTCCTTCCTTCCTTCCTTCTTTCAAGACACTTAAACTACAATCTGTAGATAATCCATAGTGTCCCATTGATGCCATCACCACAGAATATGTTCTGGTACTACCCAAAGACAATTCAGAAGTATTTTTCCTAAATTAAATGTTATTGTTGGTATTATTAGTGAAATTATTGTCAGACAAACTGAAATAAGTTGGTGTAAAAAGAACATCTTTTCAGTTAACATTAGTCATTGCAGTTTGCATGAAACATTGCACTTTCACAGATTATATAAAATTCACTATGGTTCACTAAGGTTATCAGACAAATGTGTTACAATTATCATGTTAGGAGTACATTTAAGGATACAAAGATCTGAGCATAGGAACTGAACAAACACAAAGAAATACAGTTTCTACACCAAGGAACTTACAGACTATAAAGAAGAAAAAGAAAAAGGGAATGGAGAGACAATAATGGAACAAAAAGTGGGTAAATACTCATAACAGGGCAGATCCAAAAATAACAGAAGGGCCTCAGTACCTGATTATTAATTTTGCTCATGTCAAAAGATTCATCCTGAACTGCAACCTGTCCATCCTGCTAATACACAGAAAAATAATATACATTTAGGAAACAGAATGCAGTTTACACACTTATTTATACCTTTTGTAATAATACCTTTTATTATCCATCTTTGTAGAAATAGCTTTCTTCTTTCTACTATGCATAATCCTTGACTTTCTGAAAGACAGATGTGGTGATAAGAATATGAGATTCCTTTGCCACATAATGATTTCTTCTCTATACCATAAAATCATGCTTACATTAAAAATGTTCAGGTTCCTCAAAAGATTGGTTGATGATAGTACAGCATACAATACTATATAATCGCACTACAATCAAGCTCATATTTGAAAGACCCCTGTAGCAAATAGTCTTTACAATTATCATAAAAATAAAAACGTGACTATCTTTCTGACCTGCAAACACAAGTAATGAATAGGAGACTTTCCATATTTAGAAAATTCTGATATTTTGACTAACACTTCCTAGAATAAAAAAATCTAGCCAATATTTCAGAATTTTGTATTGCACATGACATTTCAGTGAAAAAGAAAAACTGTCAAATCACTTTCAGGTACCCAAGCTATACATTGTTTTTGTTTGCTTCTTCTTATCTATTTATTTATTTATTTATTTATTTCACTCCTAGAAAATAAATCTCTAGAACAAACCACCCATTGTTCTGAATCTTTACATACAGGTCAAACACTAATATTATATTTCTTTTCTCCTGGTGGAAATATGCCATATATATAACAAAGATTTATTATTTGGGATTTCAGAACACTTAACATATTTTTTTTATCTTTGAAAAAAGTACTTGCAGATTTATAGGCACTAACTTTGACAGCACAGATCATGTTTATCTTCATCAGTTTCACAAACTGATACGTTTATTTTAATCAAAAAAAAAAAAAGTTTTCATATTGACACAAAGACAGCAAATTCAATATTCATAAAAGTATTTTCCCATTTCCAGATGATGGTGCAATCTTACCCTCACGTAACTTTTAGTAATGTTGTTAAGACTCCCTTGTTATGCAACCTTCATAAATGCAATAGATCTGAAAATAATTGTTAGAAACAGCCAGTTCAACTTCACGGGAGCTATTACTGCTCAGAGAATTCCTTTCTTCTTCCTTCAGGGAGGCACTTATTCACATTTTCTACATCTACTGTGTAATTCAGGGGTGTCCTAGGAACAGGGTTTGAGACCAAAGTGAGTATCACTTCCTTTCCAGAAATGTCAAGGATAGCTGAGCAAGTTTCTTTTGGAACAGAAAACTTCACCTTGTGTGTGCGGACCCATCTCAGACAGCATGAACCCCAAGCATCCATGGGGCTTGGTGGCCACCTTCCTACAGTTCCTACACTTATGACAGTCCATCCAACTGCCTGGAAGTCAGATGAGATCTGTAGAGCAAGCTTTTTATATGAGCTAGGTGGACCTCATAATCCTGGTCACTGGTCTTGGGACTTCCCATTAGAAAGTCATGACAGTGGGAAGTGGCATAGTTAGTGATACTAATATCTTACTAGTGATACTAATATCTTCATGAATCAGGTTGAAAGAATGCTCAGTTTTGAAACAAAATGTTGAGAAAATATTTTTTAGGAATGCGTACATTTTCAGTGAGTGATAGTTTTACATTTCTTCTTACAATTATCTTCTCATAAATCAAAAATTTTAGACCTACCTATGAATTATAGACCTAGAAGTATGAAATCATACTGTATTTCCAGAATGTTGTTTAGCACAGATGTTTCTATAATTGTGATATATCAAGAGAACTTTGTATTAAATTAGCCATAAAATTCTTTACTATTATTATAATTATTATTATTATCATTGTTAATAATAATAATTTTATTATTAATTATATATATATATATATAATCTACCAGGAGACAGTCAAAAACTGGCCCAAAGGGCAAAGCATTTGGGATACTACTCAATCTGTTTTAAATAGCTGACTTTTCCCAGCACAGCTGTCTAGTTCTTCAACTGCCTTAACCTATCCAGACAAAGTTTTTATATTGGAAGTTATATGTGTGAATCTAATATATGTACTCGAATAAAATACACACGTGCAGATGATTTTTAGAGCAGAAGCAGTCAACCAAAATATTTTTTATTTTAATGACTCTGCCACTTCAGATCAGAACTATTCATCATCAGTAGGAGGCCACAATGACAGCAAGCATGCAGAAGTGAAAGCCTGCTTGCAGCTCTATTTTGGAAAAACAAATAGCTCATACCTTGTATGATAGATAGCATAATGATATACAGCTGGGACATTCCCAAAATTCAAGGAATAGATGACAAAATATATACTTTTACATTTAATTTATGGAGATAATAGAAAGTGTTTTAGTCATGTTAAATTGCAATCTTTTGGTCAATCTTGCAAATTTTATCACACATGACCCCCCAAACTTCTTTTTACTCATAATAATTTCCTTTCATTTCCTATCACATTGGTGACTCTTCTCCATGCCATTTAAGAGCTCAGACTTTTTTCTTTTTGATCCCTCAGTTCTGGATCTCTTACCTGTGGTACAAAAAAGAGAACAAGTCCATTTGACAAAAACAGAAAATAGGGATGATTTCTTCAGTAGCAACTCACTTTAAAATGTGAAAATCATAGATCTTGAGCTTATCACTGACTTCACACATATTTCCTTGATAAATTGATGGGAGTAATTCCAACATTACTGTTTTCTTTATGAGCCAAATTAATATATATACGTAAAGCCCTAATTAACCAAGAATGATATTCTGAAACCTTTAAAGTAACAAGATGTTCTCATATCTTATTGGGTTATTGTATAAACAAAATTGTATAAACAAACAAAGCAGAATCTTGATCTGTAGCAACCAATAGCATTTAATTATCATTATCCCAATTATTAGTATAACTGCTTAAACTTATGAAGCTATCAGCTATTTGCTATGGTAGCTAATCCACAGTTCAAGACCAGTGCCAAAATATAAATGCTTCTGAAACACTGCTTAGCAATTTCTTAAAGAAAAAAAAAAAAAAAAAAGAGTAATAATTGCATGTCAATAGGATTACTTAATGTTTGCCAAGTACTACTTAAGTATTGTGTTATTATTCAATTTCTATCTGCCAAAATAATTATTCTGTTCAGTCATTCCAATGACTAAGTAGGATTATTTTATATTGTATACACTGAATTATACAAAGTTTTATTTGACAGAGTTTGCAATTTTGCATTTGCAAAAATAATTATTACTTAACTCTTATTGGAATTAAATAACAATCATTAAATCTATCTGTTCAATCACCAGTGGAAACATTAAAAACAGACTAGTTCAAATTGTGCACTATTGTCTTAAAGTGTTTCAGAAAACAATCAAGAAAACATCTGCATTGTTTTTCAGAAACAGAGAGAGACCATGGATAAAAACAAATAAATAAATAAAAACTATATTAACTTCCTTAACGGTCTCTTCACCTTCATTCTCCTTAATTTTTAGTTAAAATTTCTCAGCTAAGTGTGACAATTTAAATATATATATATATATATTTGTAGTTTATAACTTCTGAGTTATGGTAGCAACTCAAGAAAAGATAAAATACTGCTGTCATTCTGTTTACAGGACTTATATTCACAGATAAGTACAGCATGAACACTAAGGTGCTATTGTATGCTAGTACTACTGACCATACTCCTTTCTGTTGGTCATTTTAACACAGATCTTGTCTGTAAAGAAAATTATATTGAGAGTACAGGAACAAATCTTCTTAAATCTTAATTTATATTTCTGGCCATGTTCACAATGTCCTAGCACAAAATAAATATAAGAATACTACAATCCACGTTTTATTGTCTAAACAAGATAAACAAAATATAAATGAAAAATAGGCAAGGATAGAGTGGATTAGGCAACGTGTGCTTGTAATAACACTTTTTCATCCCTAATGCTGAAATGAATTATTAAATATACAGATTCTTTCAGGTGCCTTCTAAGCCTTAGGATTTTTTGTCTTTTTTTTTTTTTTTTTTGGTCTTTTTTTTTTTTGATAGGTCAGTAGAAAGAACTTTTCATATACATGGCAATGCAAATACCAACCCATGTAACAGTACAACAAAACTCTTGTCATTCATCTCTTATGCCTGTAACCTGCATCCATCTGTAATTTTAATAGACTTTGTCACTTCTGCAATCAACTGTGCAATTCACACAGTACTATAAACTATAGTGAGAATTTCAAAAGAAAGCTCATTAAAGTTAATGAATAAAACACCTTTGGATCATCTTTCTGTCCATGAATCTTTCAGGAGGATTCTTTGTCAGGCACCTTGCAGAAGGATGTCAGTTATTTACGAGTTAGGAGTTGCGCATAATATGCATTCGCTATTGTCAAGCAGATGAGTATAACTGCAGTTAAACTATTTATTTCAATAATGGTATGTAAACTAACAGGAAAAAAAAATCTATTAACAAATCCTTTCATTCTTTTTCCTTACTGAACACTAAAGAAGTGCAAGGAGGCAGGAACTAACTTTCACATCCAAGTCAGTGTCATCAGCTTTGTGCAATGTCAAAGACAGAAATCTGTTGAGCCATAGTGTGCAGTAGCTATGCCAAAGACACCAAAGGGTCTATCACCATTTGATGACCTTGTCTCTTTCTGAATTTAGCAAATGTTAGCCATTAGAGACTATCTGATTCATATGCACAGATGATATCACCCCAGATCTTTGTGAATTAACAGAAAATTTGCAGCAACATTTACTAGAAAAAGGATTTCAATAAACATTTGGGCTTCAGCAGTGATGCAAAAGTTAAAAACAAACAAACAAACAAACAAACAAACAAAAAACGGAGTGTGACAAGCAACACTACAGTACTTAAGAGAACTTTGATTATGTCTAATTTGACAAAGGAGTTTTGACAGAATATGGATTGCTTGAGGAGGTGTCTGGAATTTTTTTTGCTTCTTGTGAAACTGGTATGTTATAAATGGCCTTGCATGGATATTATAAAATTTTTCTTTTAGTTTATTAACCTGGCAGAAATTTTCAAGAACTAATGGACCTGCCTACAACAAACAAATAACACAGGCAGGACTCCAGCCTCTCATGTGCCTCAGGTTAGATGGATCAAATTATAGTGTCTCCCTACCAGTTGCCACTGATGATCCACAGAATCTTAGCTCCTTATTGTGAGTTTGGGAAAAACAAACAAACAAACAAAAAAAACTGTATACTTTTCTGTACACTATTTGGGAAAAAAAAAAAAATCTGTACACTTTTATGGCAGAATATCAAGGGACAGGATTATTAAAGAGAAGATTCTTACAGAAAATTGAAATCAGTTAAGCATTTACCACAACATATTGGCACTTTTTGCAAGGTGACTAACAAGCAGACCTTAAAAGAAAGAAGGCAGTAGAGAGACAAACAGTTGTAAAAGAACAAATGTTAGAAAGGACCTTACTTTTTTACTTCCATTAGGAGTCGATCACCTTTCTGCCATTTATTCTGCATAACTTAATAGAATATTAAAGAGGCTGGTTCCAAAACTCTTTAAAAAGTCTGCACCTGTTATTCTGGATCAGCATGTTCCTTCATTCCCATTCTCTCGCCACCCTCTCCCTCCCACTGGGGAAAATAAGGTTCATATATGGTCCCATCCTATAGATTTTTTACAACAGAAACCATCTATAGTGCTATTACCATTTATCCTGACCAAGTGAATAGACTGAGACAGATGGAAATTATCAAAAGTAATGGAAGTTATTTCTGTCTTTGTACCCACCCCAGCATCCCACGTACCTGTGGTTGTTCATATGATTTCCTACCACAGCACTGGTGCTTTGCCTCTTTTCCTGGCTGCAACATGTAGTCTCCTGGCTTTTTTTCTTTTTTTTTTTTTTTCCTAAGTATGAAACACTTTTGATCAGATGTTAAATTTTTTACAACTTTTAATTATTCTGCCATCTGGCTACTTATCAATATTTTCCCCTTCTTTTTACAGAGGTTTCTAGATGATGTAACAATCTGGAAACTGTGTAGGAAACTACACAAAAGAGAAAGTGGGTAATTAAAACTTCCCAGATGTGGAATAAAAATTATAAGAAAAAATAACAAATAAAATAGCAAAGAAGAGGAAATAAAAGGCTACTATTTTTTTCCTTCTAGTTTTCTGTACAAGTTCAAAGATGATTTGCAATGCAACCCTCAAATGAAGATTATATATGTTGTTGATTGTCCAGGAAAAACAATTTCATACAGAATACAAACAGCTGAGTATCAGGGCTTCAAAGACATTTTGACTTGAATCTATAACATTACTAAAACAAAACAAAACAAAACAAAATAAACAAACAAACAAACAAAACCACAGAGTATATAGTATATATACACCCATAGTATGTAGAATACCTTCAGATATTCTGCAGGGAGGGAGGGAGGGAGGAAGGGAGAGAGGGAGGGAGGGAGGGAGGGAGGGAGGAAGAAAGGAAGGAAGGAAGGAAGGAAGGAAGGAAGGAAGGAAGGAAGGAAGGAAGGAAGGAAGGAAAGAAGGATGGACGGATGGACGGACTTTCAAATGAACAGAATATGGGTAAATTTATTGCAGACTTCTGAAACTAACAAAATAAACCAACAAAAACCAGACCCCCCCAAAATGACACATCCAACGTCAGTGAACAAATTCACTCTCCTAATATGAAATTCAAACATCATATAGGCAAGAAGAGTTTAATTAAAATTAAGGAATAAATCCTGTATATTACATGAAACAAAGTACTCAGAGCCTTTTTTGTTGTTTTGTTTGTTTGTTTTTGGCTCTAAACCTTTCTGTTTGTACACAAATTGGACAAAGACCAAGAAACTTCTGTAAACAGTGAACAAAGAATATGCATCTAAGCATTTGTCTAGTTTTGGTCTACCAAACTTAGCTTAGTTATTTTGGAAAGAAATCTTAGAGAGGAGAGACTCTGCCTGTCATGAAGTGTCAGACAGGGCTGATAGTCTGGGAAAGTAAGAAAAGATACAGGGCAATCAAAGATTGTGGCAAGATGCTGCTTCCTACACGACACAGCTTTGTCCCAGAGAGGCAACCTGAAGCTAAGTCAACTATAATATTTGTATCAATCCACTGATATCCTTTTAAAAACTTGCAGGAAAAATACAAGGTAGGGTAGGTGTTGCTAACAGTCGCCTTTAAGAAGTAGAATGAAAACACTTAACTTACATGTTCCTTATTCAGGGACAAATTCTAGCCTCAGTCTTTTACTTCTTCCTAGCTCATTTATTTCAGATCTTCTGTACACAATGAGATTAAACCTTTTTTAAAAGCATTAAAAAATAAATGAACATGAATAAAATGTTTTCAAAAAAAAAAAAAAGAACATAATGGAAGATAGTAAAAATATTCCTATCTTTATTAAACTATTTATTTAACTATCACCGATGCTCTGAAGCATCCCATGTGGCCTGGTATATGAGGTTTTTATATTAGCTGGGCATATATGCAGAAGTAGACTATCTATAACTCAAAGACTTTGCAGTTATAATTCTGTGGGATATATCTGTAGACAGATATGAAAATTTTATATAAAGGTGTCTGCCTGTGTGAATCATATACTAATGTGTGGAATCTGTCAAATACTTTTAAAATAGTTTGGAAAGGTGTTACTCCTCCCCCACCACCCACCCCCTAGAAAATGTCTCTACCATTTGCATACAGAATTATGAAAAACTTCAGCCACATGAATCAACTGCATGGTTTTGGAAAAGTCAAAATGTTATGGACTACAGACTTTCAAAATGGGTTGGACTAGCATCAACAGCATGAGTGATGGCATTTATTAAGTCCACATTCTTGGGTGAAATCCAGCCTGTTCTGCCAGCCTGTTTTACAATGACATTTTTGCTTTCAAGGCACTGATAAAACGTCTTACCTACTGAGTATGCCATTAAGCATTTTTCTACATTAGAATGTATTTCTGGACATTTTCTTTTTATCTTACAATGAAAATTAATTGGATTATTGCCATTTCCTTGCATTTTCAATGATATTGTATATCTAAACTGCTATTGCATTTAGTTGCCATATAATGTCATATGGAATCAATATAGGTTACTAACATGTCAGGGAAAATTTCAGTGAACAACTTTAAACACAGAGTTTATATTTTAAATAACTATTTTATTTGTTAATTTATTCAGAAAGGAAAGAAAGATGGTTGATTTAGAGGAAATATTCTGAAAGTTCACAAAATAACTAGCACAAGGTATTCAACAGAAATCAGTTGCTACTTGCTAGTCTAGATATTTCAATTAACTAATATTTTGTTCCTGAAAACAACAACAAACAGTATCTGACAGTAACTAAAGGTTTTATTAAAAATATAAAGTACCTATGGCTTAGACTGGAGTTTACTCCTGAACTTCTATGGGAAAACTCCATTGAAGGACCTAAATGATTACAGAATTCATACAAAACTGTGAAAATAAATCATTGCTCCTCAGATGCTTCCCTCTGAACAAGCACAATATCAAAAATTTAAAAAAACTGAGCATCTCGACATGTATATTTCTGAGCCTAACTGGGATACAGAAGGCAGACCTCTAAATGACTCAAACTTGTTGGTATTCCATGGCATGACTAGCATACAGAAACAAAATCAAGGCTAATTTTTCTACTGAGAGCGAGATTAATTATATTTTTGAGACAGAAATATTTCATTCAGACATCTCCAGTTTAATGAAACATTGCCAAATACAATGCAGCTTTTTGATAGATTAAGACTATGAGCCAAATCTCCTCTCTCCCAAGTGATGACACCATCAGGATTGAAAAATCATATTGACTCTGCATGATTCCTCCTGGCTCAATGAGTGCTGCACCCTTTGTGTATCAGTTGTCTCATTTTGAGAGTGGTGTATAGAAAAAAAGTCATACATTTATTGCTTCATTATTGCTTTGAGAAGTCTCAGGCTGAAGCTACTAAAAAAGTGTCTCTTTCTTCCTTTCTACTGAATAAATAGGCAGACTATTACACCTTCACCATCACATATATATTCAAAATTTTGCTTCTTTTTTTCCATTGAGTTTACTGACACTTCATCCTCAGAAGCGTGTTTGTATGTGTTTATTGCCAGGAGAGACACCTACCATTTCCATCTTCCCAATAAGTAGAGTGGCCACCCTGAGCCCTGAGTACATAATGTGTCCACCCAGCTAACACTGGGTTACCTGCACAGTGCTGAAGGGCAGGCTTCTGGTCCCTGATTAGCATGCTGCAAGTATTAGATCTTATTGGATAGCCTCCAAATCCTTCTTCTAACAACACAAAGAAATTCCAAATATCTTATCCAACAACCATGATGTTAGATGTAGTGTCAAGTTTCTTCCTGGCCCATTCCTGGAACTGGAACTGCAAACTTTCTCAAATGACTCTGCTCATTTCTGAATGTTATCCTACCACAGTCTTCCTCTGACTTCACGTGTTTCGAAGGTGAGGAAATAACAAAAGGGAAGCTTCAATCTAAATAGTAGGCCCTTCAATTTATAAGTCCCATTTAAAAACAAGTGAATATATGAAAACCATGTCTCATTTCTTGAAAAATTACAATTTGCAATGAACAACATTTATTCTTAATATTAAGTTTTCAGAAACTGTTGCCTGTCCACATCCTTCAATGTCACCAAAGTGATTCTCTCTACCAAAAGAGAACAAAATAAATATTAATGCATATGTATTGATGATACTAAATTCTAAGTTGATCCTTCAGAAGAGCAAATTTGAATCAGCAAAGCTATTTATTGAAAGGAATTCATTCAGTTTGACCCAGAAAATTGATCAAGTAAAAACTTTTTCCTTCACCCAAAGAGTTTCAGTTATGCCTGAAGAACATCAAACAACAAAGTTACCTTCACAGACAAGTCTGAACAGAAATGTTTTTTCTCCATCCGTTAATGTTGCCAGTCATTTCTGACCTGGAAACTGCACAGCTCAGTTCTGCCTCCAGGGAAATAAATGGCACAGATGAAACAGGTGCTTAAACATTGTTCAGCACTGATAATGCAACATCTAGTCAACTCGGGGCACTAGCAGGGTAAACAGACACCGCAGTCATCTGTTTGTGTAGATCTGTGCTGCCTGGGAAGGGTGGTGGAATTGAGGAGAAAGGGTAGCTGTAGTGGAAAAATCAATAACTGGAAAACATTTTTGGAAAATAATTTGAAGAAAAAGAAAGAGGTAATATGTTGTGTATGTCAGGAAAGGTATTACTAACCGATGGTCTGTAACCCTGGCTGTTAGAAACAATAGAAAAGGATTATGGTGATTGCTAACAGCTGCAAAAGTAGAGTGTTTTTAATTTCATCTAACCTAAACCCATTTTCATCCAAAGATCTTCACATCTTCACATCTCATCTGAAAGTATTTAGCAATGTCAATGCTTCTAAAGTACTCTGATTTATAACAGAAAACTGAAATAGAACCATAGAATCATAGAACGGCTTGGGTTGGAAGGCACCTTAAAGATCATATAGTTCCAGCCCCCCTGCCATGGGTACAGATGTTACACACTAGATTAGGTTGCCCAGGGCCTCATGAAAATATTTTATCAGCGTGTTATTGAAGGAAGAAATACGTTACAAATGCATTTTTTAATATAGCAGAAGCGTACAGCTATCACATGCAGTCACAGAACATAAAGTCTATCATACCAAACATACTAGAAAAATAATTATTAAATACTTACAACTCCAGTGGAAAAATGACTAAAAAATAAAATAAATTAAAAATAAAACGTATATATATTTATATATATGCATATATTAAAATTGCATCCCTGCTATATAAAGTTTCTCTTTAAGACTTATTCTGATTGGTTATTTACAGAAGTGTTTAATTCTTCTGAGTAACAAGCTGGTCTGGGATTCAAAAGGTAACATTAATTACACAGGATTCCTGGAGTCTTATTTTGATTACTTTGTCACTGGTGTATTTTTTTTTTTTTTTATTTTCTTCTTCATTAGGCCTGTCTTTTTTTGGTTTTGCTATAATCTCTTCAAGACAGATGATGTAGTTGCTCATGTTAGGAATCTGGCACAATGCGGTTGTAATCCCTAATGCATTACATATAATACAAATACTAATTTCATCTCCAACTTTTCTAAGTACCTTTTCCCATAAAATCACATTTAATTGAAATCCTGTTAGAAAAATAAATAAAAATAAATAAATAAATAGACTCAGACAAATAATGTCTTTACTCTGCCACTTTCTCTTCTCTCACTGTTCAAGACCAGCTGACTGACATTTAAACAAAAACCACAGCCACCCCATACACCCAGCTATGATTAGATGCCATGCCACTTTGATGTCTTCTTTTCTTTCCATTTTTTCCCTTGCACTCCATTGGTATTTGAAAACATGAGATAATGCCTACATCTTGCTCTGAAGACATAAATTTTCTAATTTTGTATTTCCTCCTCCTCCTTCCCTGAGTCCAGTCAGTACCATCTGGCATCATCCTGTTCACTTCCTTACTATGTGGGCAGGTTACCATACAGCTTTGAAGGCTGTAGTCAATGCCATAGAAAGTCTGTCCAGGATCTCTTGTACTCTGGTTGTCTACCTGTTTCCCTTTTATTACACTCTCCCGTGATGAAATACACTGCATTTTTTTTTTTTTTTTTCTTCTGGCACCACATTACTGGTATTTGTTTGCTTGTTGTTTGCTTGTTTTGTTTTGTTTTGATTTTGTTTACCTGGTGCATGCCTCCATTTCATATTAAATTTGTTTTGATAGAGAAGCAGAGGAAATTAATGAAGATATCCTTCTACTCTGAAGTGGAATATATAGCCTAGTACAGTTCACAAATTAAGAATCAAAGAATAGGGTGAAATAAAGAAATGTTCTTGTGGACATAATAGAAACTCATTTAGACTTCATTTTTTTCCTCATCTGTTTTCTTGTCTTTGCAGGTGTTAATCTTAGGTTATCACTTTTTTTTTACAGTCTTGGAGTTAGAAAAATATTTCAGAATGATTTAAGAACTGAAGAGAAACAAGTCAAAAATGCCACTTCTTGGAAAAGCAGCTTGGGGATGGTGGATCATTATCCCAATTCCGTCTAGTTACCTTCCGGAAAAGCAATTGCCTTCAGTCCACCTGTTAACACCTCCTCTTTTTTACTCTTTGCATATTTTGCTGTGACAGTTTTCAAAATTCAAACTCTGAACTAGGGAAAAGTGGGTAGAAACACTTTTCCTATGGTCTCATACTATACCCATCTCTTTGGGAGTACTTTGAGAATAGTACATTAAGTGTTACACATCTTATTTAATGCAAAATGGTAAAATTCTGCACTCATTTATTTCCATAGGGAATTGGTTTTTTTTATTTCTTTTAGACATTTTTTAAACTTTTTTTTTTCTGAGCCTGAATAATGCATCTATGAAATATCCTCATTTGAATATTCCTGAAATTGTAGCATTTTTAGTTTATACTTATTTTTGTAAAATAACCAAAAAATCACTGAAAATGTAACATGAATAGAAAAAAAAATCTAAACAAACCTATGAGCTGCTGAAGGCAAGGCAAGGAATATGCTTTGTACTGTCACACAGTAAACCACTTTTTGATAGCACTCAGTATCAAATAGCTTATTTGAAACTCTTAGGTACACTGAAGTAAAGAGATTGGTAACATCTACTTGCATCTCTTTTAGAAGTTCATTTAAATTTAAACGTTAGCCATATTACATTTTCCAAGACTGGAGACTACGAATGTGTAAATGTTACAAGAGAATGAACAACTGCTTATCTTTGCTAAGCAAAGAACTACCTGATAAGAATGGAAGAAGGATTATTGTGAAATGATATTTTCTTCTCTGTCACTCTCAGTTAACTTCATTAGCTTTTCCTGTGTTCAAGGAAATTAGTCACAGACATAATTTTAAACAACAACAACAAAAAAGAGACTCTGAAGACCAAATAATTATAATTTTCTCCATCAAATTATCAGTTTTATGTCTTGTTAAAGGTTTTAAAACTTAAATTCATTAAATTAAATCCTGGATATTTTTAAGTCATTTGAAAAGCTTTCACTTCACCACGTCCAGGATTTTAGTCTTCATATTTAGTAGTCTGAAATTACAGAAATACATCCCATATGATTAACAAATATAGTTTATTGCACATTGTATGTGCTATACATCTATTTTAACAGCAAATTGATTCACTTTTAAACAAATGAGGACTAATGATGTCAGCTTCCCCCTCCCCAACTATGTACTAATTTTAATCTATAGCCTTCTTATGGACCAAATATTCTCAGTGTGGTGGTTAGTATTCTGGTGAAGAAAACTATCTTGTTTGGAAGCCAGAGTAATTCCTGGCAAAAATAACCAACATTAATGTATCAACTGCATTATTAAACTTATTAATTCAAATTTTCTAGTCTTAGTTTTATTAGACTTGCCATCAGACAATATCAACTTTAATTAAATTGCATTTAAAACATTCTGACCAAGTATTAAAATGATAGGAGACTAATATTTATCTCCTAATATTTACCTAAAACTTCTTACTTATTTTCAACAATGAAATACTAGGTAATTCCACAGTTATTATGTCAGGGAGTACAGGCTCTTCAGTGATTCTTCTTCAGGGTTGTGGTTAATGGGACGGAGTCAAGCTGGAGTCCTGCATCTAGTGGAGTCTCTTAAGGGTCGGTACAGGGACCAGTGTTGTTCAATATATTTATGGGTTGTTCAATATATTCATGCTTTAGCAGGGGGATTGGACTAGATGATGTTTCAAGGTCCCTTCCAACCCCTAACATTCTGTGATTCTGTGATTCCAAGGACTGGATATTTCTAGATGTATAAAATGTGTTAAGGAAAACTGTATTAATTAAATGGGAAACAAATATTGCTCTTGTTATCTCACGCTGGTAACTTACACTCATGTTCATAAAATGGAATGGTCTCATCTAATGTAAGGCTACATTCTCTCTGAAAATTTTCAGTCATCTTGTGTCCTGATACTTTGTCTTTTGGGGGTGGAGGAGGTGGGGAAATTCAGGCGATACTTATATTTCAAAAAGGCATGAAATTATAAAGTTCTTTGATGAAAAATCTTACTTGTGGATGTAGTCCTTTTTTTCTTCATCATTCAAATGCTAGCCCTACTTCAAAGACTGCATTCCTATGTGCAAACACATGCAGGCTGACACTGAACTTATCTAAAATCAGGTATTTCCTAAATTTGAAACACTTTTTTTTTTTTTTTTCCCTGTAGAAATATTCCTGAAAGACTGAAAAATCAACACATCTTTATTTGAAAAGTAAGCACATATACTTAGCATAAAAATATAAAAAGGAATGATCTTATAAAAACACTTTCTTTACAATGTTGAATGGTCTTGAAAAAGAAAGATAACATTAAGCTTTCCTAAACTTGCAGTAGAGGGAAATTACATTCCATGAGAATAGAATGTAAATAAAAAGATGGAGGTTTATGTTTGAGTATCAGAAGAGAAAAGATGTGACATTCAAAGGGTGATTTTGTTTTAGATCGAGACTGAAATTGTAATATTATTCTGTGAGGAAGCATAGAACTATATTTAGTTCTTAAAAAAGTAGAAGAAGAAATATATGATAGCAAAGGTTGAGAATCTCTATTTTTTTAGAATTTTTAAATATACTATCATGTTATGTGAAATAATGTATCATTGGCATGACCAGAAGACTATAATTCTCTGTAAGAGATAGGCATTGTCAATTGCTATAAAGAGTTCTTTTAAAAATATGCTTTCTTTCATGTTGAATTTTAGAAAGTGAACTTATAATTTGACCTTCCTTGAAATCTTGTGTTTTATAAACTCAGCTACATAAATGCTTCTGAAAAGCACTTAAATAGAAGCACAAATATGTCTTAAGCAAATTGATTGAAGAACTGATGTGAAAAAAAATAATTCAATTTTCTCTACTGTTGAAAAAATGGTCAAATTCATGGTTGGCATATGTTTCAAATTCATGAGTTTTAATATTCACTGTTGTTGCACTGTTTTAGTCCTTTTCATGACATGCAAAATACAACGTCAAGAAAATCTCAAATTAGAAAAACTGATGAGCTGTACACATTGATAGCTACTCTACAGACTATTGTTCTTTATCTCCACAGTGTATCAACACAAAGAAAGAAGTGAGGGAGAGAAAACTTCAACTCATGATCTCATGATAGAGCATTTCAGCATTAATATAGATTCAGCTCCATCCTCCTGACAAGTTCTTGGTGCAGGAACCAAGGCAGAGAAGTGACATCTACTTAATACCCTTGAAATCTGAATTCAGCAATTGGTTAGTATTGGCACGTTATAGATTACAGTAAGACTGTTTTCTTTGTTCTAGCATTTATTACAGGAACTAAGAATCATGAGATTGTTCAAACAATCTACTACTATTAACAAGCTACTTCCTCCACACCTCTTTGCAAGGCTCTGCAAGTAGCAAGTTAAGAATTACTCTGGAGTTTTGGTGTAGAAGCCTTCTACTCATCAACTTATGTCTGAAAGTTGGTATAAACCCAGAAATTCTTAGGGTGAATTAGCTTACTACAAAATCACGGAAATGACTTATAACTATATAAATATGTACGCAGTTATTCAATGTCTTTTTTCTTCCTTTCTTTTTCTTTCTTTCCTTCTCTTTCTTTCCTTCTTTCTTTCTTTCTTCTTTCTTTCTTTCTTTCTTTCTTTCTTTCTTTCTTTCTTTCTTTCTTTCTTTCTTTCTTTCTCTCTTTTCTCTCTTTTTCTCTTTTCTTTTCTTTTCTTTTCTTTTCTTTTCTTTTCTTTTCTTTTCTTTTCTTTTCTTTTCTTTTCTTTTCTTTTCTTTTCTTTTCTTTTCTTTTCTTTTTTCTCTCTTCTCTCCCTCTTCTCTTCTCTTCCTTCTCTTCTCTTATCTTCTCTTCTCTCTCTCTTCTCTCTCTTCTCTTCTCTTCTCTTCTCTTCTCTTCTCTTCTCTTCTCTTCTCTTTTCTCTTCTCTTCTCCTCTCCTCTCCTATCCTCGAGTCTCCTCTCCTCCTCCTCTCCTCTCGTCTCTTCTAGTCTCCTCTCCTGTCCTGTCCTCTCCTCTCCTCTCCTCTCCTCTCCTCTCCCTCCCCTCCCCTCCCCTCCCCTCCCCCACCCTCCCCTCCCTTCCCTTCCCCTCCCTCCCCTCCCCTCCCCCGCCCCTCCCCGCCCCTCCCCGCCCCTCCCCGCCCCTCTTTCCTTCCCTTCCCTTCCCTTCCCTTCCCTTCCCTTCCCTTCCCTTCCCTTCCCTTCCCTTCCCTTCCCTTCCCTTCCCTTCCCTTCCCTTCCCTTCCCTTCCCTTCCCTTCCCTTCCCTTCCCATCAGATGGGAATATCAGGGTATCAGACGGATACCTCCTGAAGACTGTAAGCCTTCTATATAGAAGAGCAATAGAGCAAGTTTACCCGCAGAGAGGGGCTGAAGAGGATAGAGTCACACCAAGGTCAGGAAACCTCTAGCTCAAGCAAAGACTGTGGGAGATAGAAGAGGGTGAGAACAAGCCAGCCTCAGAGGTGAAAGAAGATAAATATAAATGAAAACTGTAGGCCAGTTAGATCAGGTGCTGCCAGGGCTCCCAGGGCTTTTGACTAGCTCTATCCTAGTTGACAAGCTGAATGCCCCTGACCTCTTTAGGTTCAGTTGCATGAGCCCGGCTTTTTGAAGCCAACTCACCCCTCCACCTGGTTTCACAAGGCAAACCAGAGCACATTAAATGGGACCAACTGGACGTTTGCTTCAAAATGACTGCAGAGCTAAACTGATACACTAATGTAGGTGCACCCAGAAAGAACTTCCTGAAGAGAAGGGAACTGCAAAGAATTCACTGTGATGGGGAAACTGATTTGGTTGATTGAAACCAAACGCAGAAAGAAAGACTTAACATCAAGGGCAGAGAGAACTTGAGGTGTGCTGTGTATCTTTATCACATCTTTTTCATTCGTGTCTGACCTAGTCACTGAGTTTTCGAGTTTTAAGAGATTAATTATATTAATGGAGTTTAAAAGCCTTCTGGCTTTTCTTTTCTTTTTTTTTTTTTTTTTTTTTTTTTTTTTTTTTTTTTTTGAGGTGTTTTCTCATAGGAGAGATCTATGTAAATCCTTCTCAAATATCTGGCTGTCTGGGCATTCCCATTTGCACTGGCAGCTGTTATTGGTGTCAGACAGAGGCAGGCAGCAGAAGGTTTAAATATTAAAAATGTCTTGCTGCAACACCTTTTATGGGGAATACCAATAAACTTCACCAGGTCTGCATATTTCACATTTATAACTTGATATAAAGTACTTTAGTGCATTTGCATTTCTGTAAACTCAAGGGCATAATTTTATATATGTACAGGCTGAGTAGCCAGAAATAAGGAGACACAAGGGGAAACTTCTACCAAGCAGAAAAAAGAAAAAAAAGAAAAAAAAAAAAAAAAAGGATACACAAAGACCACATAGTGGGATAGAATATTCCAACACATATTAGAAGAGTACTACTTCCCCCTCATTTTTATCAGTTATAATAACACTGCTTATCACCAGAAAGTACTGAAATGACAACAAAATAATGGTGCTAAAAGCTGCCTCTATTAGTGTAGCCTGCCTAAAGTGAGGTAGAAGGAAAAGCTCTGATTTCACAGCGTGTGTTCTACTGGCTTCTGCTGGGATGACTACAAGCAGCTCTTACAGTCTATGCGTGTGCAAACTGCCCAGGCAGATCAAATCCATACTAGCCAGAATACAGGGATTCAAGCAATGTATTACAAAGTTTATTAAGATCAACTTTGTCTTTGGCAGCCCTTCTTGGCTGATGTTATAGTGTAAGATGTAAATTGAGTCTTACACACCAGCTGCACAGAGTAGGCTAACCATGTTGAGTGGGAATGTACAGCTAGATATAACTGTCCTCATCTTCTCCCATCTTTTCCTATCCTCACATTAAATATATATATATATATATAAATATTTACAGACATTGTTTTCACAATGATGGACTCACAGTCCTTTGTTCTGCCTATAAAGAAAGCATCAAGTCCAGTGTGAGAAGGAAATTTAGTGTCTCAGATTTTACACAGGACAAACACAGTTCATCATATACCCACACAGAAGGTAACACTGTCACTGTATTGGAAAACAAAAGGAAAAACAAAATGAATGTGTAGGAAAAACAAAATGAAACTAATAAATCCCATGAAATATTTCACCTAGCTGTAGTTTCTTCAGAGGCCTTAGTTAATGAGGTAGGGTCTCTGTTGTTGTCACTGTTTTACATTAGAATGCACTCATGTTTACAGGCATGTCACCCAAAGGGTGGAAAATTATTCTTTTATTTCTTCTTGAGAGTTTATTTACCACAGTTTTTTTTTTTTTTTTTTTCCTAAGTCTAGTTTATCTGGCTTTATCCATCTTTCTCAAAAGGAAGGATTCCATTACGCACACCCCCCCAAAAAAAGGATTAAGAATGAAAGCATGTTTTAGCTTTTTCAAAGAAATGAAGGGGAAAACTGCATGATTATCTTATGCAAGGCTTTATTTTTCCTCATCTCAATGTGTGAGAAAAAAAGAAAAAAAGAAAAAAAAAAATATAGAAAAGAGAAGGAAGAATATGCATCATATTTTACATTTAAAATTGTTAGATAACAATCAGCTCCTGTGTTTTAGATACTAGTGATCCCATTGATAAGTGGATAGATAGCTGGAAGATACCAAAACCAAACACAGAAAAAAATGATTGCTGTACAAAAACACCTCAAAAGCCAATATGAGAAAAACAGCTACCTTGAGGTTGGAAGGAAAAATCTGAGCCATCATAATTATAGCTGTGCAGAAACAGAATATACAGTGGCAAAAAAATTAAATATATTTAAAAAAAAAAAAAGTCAGTAATAGTCAATTTTGAATATAATATGTATAGAACAATCATGTCCTTGAAGTGAACTAAAGGGGTAATACAATACATCATCAAAAGAGATATAAAAAAATGTAGCAAAACTTTATTTTTTTCACACACACTTTTTTTTTTTTTATAGGAATAGAAAACATCACGTAACATTTCATTGCAGTTTATTTTCCTAGAAAATTCTAACATGATTTTCTAACATGATTACAAATGGAAATTGAGCTTTAGCCTTATTGTATTGTGTACAGAATGCTCTGCTCTTTACCTCTTCCTCTAATATGTAATGTGCTTTTGATGCTACTTATGAATTAGTACTTCCGTAATACTCCAGTCAGCACTGGAGACTATTGTATCCATACAATTGTTCTGCTCTTCTTTAAACACTTCATAATACTTTTTCCATGTAATTAGAAAATGTAAACTACTGACTTTTTCTTACTTTTATCTTACTTATCTTCTTTTATTCTGGACATATTTTTACACATTTATGCTCAAGTTCTGCTCCTAGACACTAAGTGCACCTGGCAGTTTAGACGCTATGCAGCTGTGAGTTTACTTCTTGATGGTACTTCAAATATCTTCCCTGTCTCTTGTTCCTAAACTCAGTATATTTCCCAATGCTAAATGATTACTACATTGCATTCCTAGAGCTTCATTAATAAGTTTCATGATAAGACACATACATGAAATGTTGTGGTAGAAATGCATGTATTTATCATACAGAGAATCAGGCTAACATGTTCCTACAAACAAATAAAAAATATATATATTTGCCAGAAGGCTACAAGCTATAATTGTGAAGAATAGATTAAAGATTTTATAAGGAAACTGCAGAGGAAAAAACAAACAAACAAAAAAACAAAAAACTGTGAACTGTTTTTAATAATTAATTATCATATACATTTTAAATGAAAACCAAACCAAACCAAAACAAAAAACACAACAAAAATATCTTCCAGAATATAGTTATACTAACTTCTAATTCTGGTCAATAGCATTTAATTTCACTGCTTACCAGCAATGATAGTAGATTTCAAGATCATTGCAGTTACTGAGGCCAGACAAGTAAATACCACAAGAAGATTGACAAAGTCATTATCCTCTATCAGTCATTCCTTTCATTCAAAGGAATCTGAGAATTCACTGGTATGGGCCCCAAGGACTGCACCTTTATTTTTTATTTATTTCCTGTGATCACAGGAACAATAGAAACTGAGAGATCCGATAGCCCTAAATATCATGCAGTAGCCCTGCATCTAAATGTCTCTTGCAATACATGAAAGCAAATATCCAAGTAGCCAAGTATCTTTCAGGTAGGCCAGATACCTAATGTATCACCATTATCTTCTGGGATTTCATTTCAGATTTAAAATACTTCTGAGCACATTACTTAATGGCAGAAACTTAAGTGCCTAGCACCAGCATCATCCTATGCAGTGTGAAAAATAAACCTATAATGACTGTCATTCGTTCATCAATGTCAGAGAAAAAATGAACAACTATTGTATCACAATGGAAGCATTGCTTCTTTTGATAAAAGAAAGTCTTTGCAGCTCAGGTTCAGCTGGGGTAACTTGTTCATCAGTAATTTTCAAATCATTAAAAAAGAAAGTAAAGACTGATTTACCAACTCTTCATGTCACACAGAATACACCCTGTGGGAAACATATGAAAACAGTTGATTTCCTGTCACCTTTTTGTTTAGTGGAGCCAGTGTGTGACATAACCCTGGAGAAACAATTTGTGCAATGTGGAAGCTACTGGGACCTGAATATATCAGCGGTATAGGTGGAAAGTGTTGTCTTCAATGAAATACTGCATATTCATCATTCAGAGAAGCATACTTGGGCAAAGTTGACCTGCTACGAATCCTATTCCACTTTTAAGACTAGTGGATTACACAAACCACTATAGTCACTGCAAATGCAAGTGGGTTGAAAATTGCCCTCTGTTGTAATCATTAAAAACATTATATTTGGCTTCAGTAGCAGTGCTGTTCCTTTGTGGAATGCTAAAGAGCTTGTGAATACATCCTCTACTTCACAAAAAAAACTATCACAAGTTGACAATGTTATCTTACTCTAAAATCTTTGAAAGGCTAGGCCTGAATAAGTTATAAGATGCTGAAAGACTAGGTCATATTTTCACTGAGTTCCTATTAGATTTAGGTACTTTATTAGAAACTTCTTTGTTGCAGTTCAGCATACTGGCAAAGGAATCAGTACAAGAGGGACGTAGAACTTCCAGTGAGTTATTGTAATTAGAAATTAAACTCAGTTGGTCTATCTTAAGGTGTATTTTTGTTTGCACTTCCCTGAGAGTCTTAGAAAGAAGGGTGGTAAATTAGAAACTCACTGGTTAAATCAGTAGTAGTTTATGAATACTCAACTCTTTTTATCACTAATGAAATGCCAATCCCATGTGCTGCTTTTGCCAGGAAAACTCAAGTAAGAATATATAACAGCAGTAGGGAGTCAATGTTTTGTCAGTTAAGTTCACGCTATGATTGCAGTGAGAACTAAATATTAAAAACGGCTACATCTTATTTACAAAACAGTTGCCCCCTGCTGAAATTTTAAGATGTAAGCTTAATTTTCCAGAAAAAAAGTCATTTTCTATTCACATTTCATACTGCAATAGCATAACATTCTGCAATGGGAAACGTAACATTCACTGTAGAAAAAAATTCTGTAATTATTCTATTAGTTGTACAACAATGAACATGAGGAAATTGTAAGGAACAACTTCACTGTAAAATTTACATTTAGAAGTCCAACCGTTTAATTTAAATGTGTTTAAATTGGAAAATATATATATAAATGTTTTATTTATTTAAAAATATATTCATGTAGGTCTTCAGATTCAGGTGATTCTTCTACAACTTTCTACATGTATATATTTGATATATACTCGTAAATGTTGACAACATTATGATGGCTCTGAAAATAACAACATACAAATGTGCACTAAGTTCTCATACCATATTTTCTCTTTTGTCCTACTACCTTCTTTGTATAATGTTCTCCCATTAACCCTACACTTCTTTACCTCAATAGTAAATCTTTGCAACAGAGGTACACAGTGACAAGCAAAAATCAGAGTAAAGAACATTAGGACAAGCCAGAAAAGGGATTTGAAGCTGAGCATAAAGTCTTCTATTCAGAAAAAAAAAAAAAAAAAAAAAAAAGGCACAAAAAAGGAATCTACCAAATATGTAGGGTGGTATATCTCATTACATTTATTTATTTATTTATTTATTTTTTTCCTCCATGAAGATGGCATTTTGGTGGGACCACATCTCTGCAACCCAGGCTTCCACGGACACCTTTATGGTGGATTGTCAAAGTTCCTCCTGAGAATGTCAGGAGCATGAAGTCTGTGCAGCATAATTCCTATGGTACCTGGCCACACCTCTCATGTCCATCTTCTAACTGCTAAAAAGCTAACAGTGGTATTGTACTATCAGATTGTAGGCATTTAAAACACAGACCTCTAAATTATCTTTGCTTCCCTTTACAAACTATGAGTCTATTTGCATTCAGTGGTCTAACAAATTCCATGGATACTAAGCCTTGACATCATCTCACTAAGTAAGAGACACTACATAAGGACCACTGTACATCCTTGTGCCTTGACATCAGTCCAGCAAAACATGAAGGTGTATGTTCAATTTGTATTTGGTTAACTACAAACAAGACAACAATATGTACTTCCATAATTTTAACACTTTCAATACTTCAAAGAAGACCAGTTATCTACCATCTAGAATGATGCTTATCACAATGAATGATGTCATAACAGAGATTCTGGGCAAGATTTCTTTCCTTTTTTTTTTTTTTCTTTTTTCTTTTTCAAGTTAAAAAAGATGGAATTGTCTATATGTCAGTGATAGCTTTGCAATTGTAATGCTTAAATTGGCTGCTTTACAAACTATTCTTTTTTTCATTTGAATGAAAACCAGAGATGATGTCAACGCAGCTAAATTTGGAACTATACCTCATACAGAGTGTTTTTATTTGCTTATTTCATGTCTTAAGGGCAACTAAGTATGTTGTGACCATACAAGACTAAGAAAAATCCTTGTGTATTGAGTTTATGTGGCAACATTTTGGTAGTGCAGAGGGCTGCTAGGGTGGCCTGTGTGAGCAGAGCCCAGAAACTGACCCATGTTAGGTAAGAGACAGTTCCAGCTGGATCAAAAAGAGTCCTACGGCTGGCCAAGACTGAGACAGTGAGTGACGCTGGTTGTGCTTCTGTGAGAGCATAGTTAAAAAACAACAACAAAAAAATGCTGTGCAACATCAGCTGGAGAGAGGAGTGAAAAAACATGAGAGAAACAACCCTGAAGACACCAAGGCCAGTGAAGGAGGAGGAGGAGGTGTTCAAGTGCTGGAGCAGAAGTTCCCTTGCAGCTTGTGGAGAGGCCCATGGTGGAGCAGGCTGACACCATGCAGCCCATGGAGTACCATGGCAGAGCAGATCTCCACAATGCAGCCTGTAGAAGAGCCCACGGTGGAGCAGGTGGATCTGATCTGAAGGAGGCTGCAGCCCATGGAGAGCTCCTGCAGGAGCAGGCTCTGGGATGGAGCTGTATCCTGTAGAGATGAGCCCATGGTGAGGCAGGGAATGTGGGGGGACCTGCTGCCTTGGGGGACACATGTTGGAGCAGGTTACTCCTGAAGGATGGACCACGTGATACAGGCCTAAGTTAGAGCAGTTCTTGAAGAACTGCAGTCTGTAGGAAGCCCACACAGTTTAGAAAGGAAAGCATCCTGTGAGAGGGACCCCATGCCTGAGCAGGGGAAGAGAGTGACTGAAGGAGTGACAGATGACAAAATGTTATGGCCTGACCACAGCCCCCATTCCCTATTACCCTGCCCCACATGGTGGGAGGACGTAGAATAGGATGGATAGGGGGAAGATGTTTTCAGTTTGCTTTTAGTTTCTCACTGCTCTAGTCTGTTAGTAGTAAGCAATAAATTGCATTAATCTCTCTATGCTGAGTCTGTTTTGCTTGTGTTGGTAATCGGTGAGAAGTCTCCCTGTCCTTATCTTAACCCTTGAGCTCCTTTTCATTTTCTCTCCCTCTTCCTTCGAGAAACTGAGAGAGCAGTTTATCTGCCCACCAGGATGAAACCACTAGACCTGGACTCTAAGTCTATTATTGGAGAGCAAAATAAATGAAAGATACTAAGCAATTAATATGAAATATAGTGCTTACATCATACAGCATGAGAATGCATGCTTTGGAATGATACAAACTCTCATATTGGAAGAGAATCCTGGGTTAGTTTAACACAGATGAAAAGCAAACTAGCTTTTTGTACTGAAATTCTTGGTATTCAATCTATTTATACAATTCCAGTAGGCTACTGCATTGGCTATAATGGGAAGGTGTTGGCAAAAGGGCTCTGAAGGCATGCCCTCTGTGAGAAGAGTAAGGAATGAAGGAGAAATTGAAGGAGAATGAAGGAGCCTGTGAGAAAGTATTGGGAGGGGTTGCTTTAGGTTTTGTCTTTGTTTCTCACTGTCCATATCTATTTCAATTAACAAAAAATTAATTTTGTTTTTCCCAAGTCAAGTCTGTCTTACCTATGACAGTGATTGTAATAAACCCACCACAGATGCCTCATGATTTTTGAATGCTCACTGTAGATGATAAATCATTTGATCTAATCCAGAAATTTTAGTGCGTTTCTGTGCATAAATGTTGCAGCTACAACTGCTACTTATTGTAGATCTTTTCTGTAGATAGATAAATGCATATTGGTTATAAATGCATATGCATTTTGTTTATGCATTTAGGAAGTCCTCATATTGTATTATGTTAAATGGTGATCAGAACAGAGACATTTTTGGATTCTTTTGTTAGGGAACACCAAATATAACTACAAACTAAATCAATGTTAGCAAGGCATATCTAAAACTTAATTCAGCAGAAGACAGTACACGTACATTAAAGCTGCAGTAACAGATTACTTTCTTTCTGTCATCAAGGTGATTTTTATATAAAAAAAAAAATCATTCCTCATTGTTATATGACTACACACAAATTCAATGTTACCCCCCTAACTAGTTTTGGATGCTTAATACAGAATTTTGGAATTAATTATTCATAGGCTCTTGATATAAAAATTACAGAAAATATCATTTTCTCTGATCTTAACAGCAGGTCTTATTGTAGACTGTATTCAGAAATAATTGTATTTAGTAGAAATTCCCTATTCTTATTATGCAGTTTGCAAATTGGCATAGTTCAGACATACATACAAAGCACTGAACTCCAAGCAGTAGAAATGGTTTGAAGGTTTGCATTTAAACCAAAGACATGCCAATGTAAAGAGCCCTTATGGTAGTACAAACTTTGAGAGCTGCACAGCCTCTTGAGTGTATCACATTCCAGCAAAAGTTATTTTCATCCACAGTTAAAACTTTTATTAATATATTAGAAAAATCCTCTTAATCTAAAGTTTATTCCTGCATCCAAGGTTTTCAGATGTATTCTCAATGCATTAATAATGGATACTTTCTTTCTCTGAAAAGGGCTACAAGGAATAGCAGAAATGGAAATATATATATATATGTACAGTGGAATGGACCATCTCACCAGTCTAGTGTTTTAAAAAAGTGAAGTGACAATATAGCGTATTGTCTGAGACAAACACAAGACAACAAGATGACTAGGACAAGAGCTGAGTTGCATCTCAGGGAAAAAGAAAATGTCTAATTTTCAGAAACATCATCTTAGTGAGCCTTTTACAAAGGAAGTTCCACATATCAACACTTCATTTTTACTACTCATTGATTTAGAATTTTTACTTCCAGATTTCCTCTCGAATTTAATCTAAGTGAAATTGATTTTTGCTGATGAATGAAACAGAGTTTTTCCCCAGATTAAACTGACTATGAGACATGTTTTGAAAAAGGCCTGAACATCAACCTCTGACTCAGAAATGCCACATACACTGAAACATACATAGCTTAACTGGCTATCTTGTATTCCCCTAGCATGGAAATATTTCTGAATGTTGCACAACCAGCATAATCCACTTCAGTATGTTGTTTTTATTCTCTGCATTCTTAAAATACATCTGGATCATGAGTAGAAGAAATGGGAGGTAGAGAGAAAAAAAATGCAGTGCTTCTCTACACAAGCTTTCACGTAAAATCTAGTAGATTTATTGTGACAGGTGGCATGGCTTAGAACTAGCCCTGAAACAAAGGATTCATCTTTCCATCTAAAATAAAAATTGAAAATTTTACAATTTCAACACTATAAGATTAATATTAAAACCAAGCAGAAACATTCTACACTTCAGTTTGCATGATTTCACCAGCATGAAGTTTACAATTGTTTCAAATCTCCTGTGAGCATTTTTTGTTCTTACATTAATATTCATGTAGCCACGTACTTTGAAGTTATTCTCTTTCCCCCCACAAACTCACCTTTCACATATATCTGAAAACATATAATTTGTTTCATCTATGATGGATTCATTATATGACTCCTTTTAGGTAGATAGTGATATGCAGTTTCCCTAGGCAACAATAGTCATCAACTTGAATAATCTAAATTTATCATTTTATTTTACAAATGGCACATTTATAATATAGTATATGTAAGTGTGCATATACATGGAAAGTTAGTTTCCATCAGTATGAAATTCAATAAATCATAAACTACTTTATACAATTACAGCAATTCAGGAACCACCATATGACAAGTTGAAATATGTTTGAAATGTAGTTTTCCTTAAAATATAAATAACATTTTAGCAACTTTACTGTAAAAGCGTCAATATCTTGATTTTACTTTCTATTGCCTTAGCAACACAGGGTTTTAGAGGTACTGAAAAGACTGTTTGGAAGATGGAAACGTATAAAGGGGGGAATCTGCAAGGATTGCTCCTTTTAAATTTATATTAGGCTTTAGTCATTGGGGGACTTTGGGAGTATTGGATGGCATCAAGCCAAAATCTGGTAACAACTTAATGTTAAATAGTATACAGGAAAGACTACGTGCAAGTGCACACACCTAGGTTCTGGTACTGTTTAACTTTCTCTAGGATAGCTCTAGACTTTGAAGAAGGCTGAAGAAGCTGGCATCCAGAACACAGACGAAAAGGACAGACATATTATCACATAGCTTGTTTCCTGGAAATGAAGGTAAAGGAATCTTTCTTGAAGGCAAAGTTGACCAGGGTCAGTCAAATTTTATATTATGGGTGGGTCAAAGTTCGAAGTAGTAAATTCAAATGTTGTGCATAGATACTCTTCAGAAGTAAAAGATACAGACAGTAAGCTAAGCAAAATTGAGCTTCATAGAAAGAGCTACATAGATTTGTTTCCAGAGTTCTAACTCTTCTTGTGATTCAGCTCCTAAGCAAATCAAACAAATCCATTACCCTTTGCACAGGCACAGGTATTATGGACTGTTATATAGCGAACACACACTATGTTGGATTATAATCACAATTATTTCATATAATCATGTAGATGAAGCTCTGGTATGCCATTAAAGCATTAAAGTCGTGTTGTGATGTTGTGTTTTTTTTTTCCTTTTTTTTTTTTCCAGTTTTATGAACCAATGACTCTTTTTCCAAGTAACCATTCTCTGTGTACAGCATTGCTTCCAAATTTCCCAAGTTCTTTTTGATCCAGAAATTTAATTGGAGAAAAATATCTACTGAACACTAATTAGTTTGGAGGGCAATCTGAAAGAAACCTCAGTGAGATAAATGACTTTCACCCCAGAGTGATTAATTATTTTCATGTCTAGTCTCATTGAGGAGCCTGTAATGAGACACACATAATTAACCTATTTAGATATGTCTGTCATATGCTTTTAATACACAGTTTGACTCAGTGCAAGGGTAGCAAAACATGCATTTCTTCAGCCAGAGAGCTAAGAAAGGAACAGAAGATAGTTTTACATTACATTAAGAAAGGAACTATTTACAAAACAGCTAGATGCAAGAGATGACATCTAGTAATAACAAAGAAAAGTTTGCATATATGCAGAAAGGGAAGACTTTAATGTTAATGAAGAGAATAACATAACATTCCTCAACAGAAGGGGAGAACAGAATGAGTTCTGGGTATGAGGATATACTAGTTTATTCTCTCTTCTCCATCGCCCAACACGTCACAGTGAAGATTGCCTAATGCATTTAACCAAGAGCAGAGAAAGCATGAAAGCTGATCATAAATATGATCATCTAGAGGGAATAACAACATGGCTGTTTGAGGGAAAAAGACTTATCTGATGTAATCTACTGTATGGTGACATGGTTTCTTCCATTTCTTCACCAATATAACTTGTTACTAACTGTTGATAAAGCAAAATAAAGCTCTGAGTAGAACAGAAGGAAGAATACTTTTTATTTATTTATTTATTTATTTATTTAATGGGAAGAAAATAAATACATTTACAAGATTTTTTCTGATAATCCTTATCTATTCCTTTGCATATGAGAAATAGGAAATTAAATATTTGCCTCTTGGGAAGTCCAGTATTTTCCCACTGTGGTGAAACAGAGATTTCTGAAGCAGCTTCTGCTTCATGTACTCTTTTGCAATTATGTTTTTACACTTCACTTGCTTTTTCAGAATTTTGCTTTAATTTTCATATGAATCTTACACATTTCCACTGGAAAGTAAAGCCTGAAATCAGCTTGCTGCAACTTCATTTGCAGTTAAAAAAGAGAAAATGATTACTTTCACAGTAGTATCTTTTTGTAGTAAAAAGTTTGTCCTAGAGAGCATGATTTTTGATATCAGAACAGGACAAATGTTTGTAAGCTTTCAGAACTAAATTTTTAATTAATTGTTCTTAAAAACAGCCCTTGAAATTCTAACAGAAATTAAAAAGGGGAACATTGAGGAATACCATATAATGCCATAAAAAATATGTCCTATGTACAATATTTTACTGATTTAAACTGGCACATTTCTTGACTTTTTTTTTTTTTTTTAATCACATCCATGTGTTATTTGGCTTTAGAGATAGTCCTTAAAGTTCCTGTCATAATCTTAAGAAGTTCCTAAACATAATCTCATAAGACAGTACTTGGTGTTATTTACTTCAGTTGTTTTGTAAGTATTTATGTGATATTTCTCAATAGCAAACACTGTTCAGTTTATTCAACATGAGAAATTTATGGCTTTGATTGAAATGTCATTTCATGGTTTGTTTGTTTGTTTTTCCAGTTTTGTATATGGAATTTGTGAATAAGCACCTGGAGTAAGAGCCCAGATAAAGACTTACCTTTAGAGCTTAACTAAGGCTATTTTTTTTTTAATTTATATATATATATATATACATACATATATATAGGTAACGAAAGAGCTAGTATCTTTCACTTCATAGAATTTATTATGAAGTTCTTTATGACAAGAAATTTAACAGTCAAAACACTTAGACTAATGGTGTTTGGCATACCTGAAAGCAGATTGCATTTTTCTTTTGAACATGAAGTACAGAGAAGCATAGAAAAGCAGTCTGATAAGTAAAGAAGCTTAGTTATACAGCAGACAAGTCCATTTCTTACTCTGTTCAGAGGTAATTTTCTCCTTTCTCTTTAACACTCACAAGCTTTCAAGGGGAGATAAAGAACATGTATTACTTCTCTGAAATGATTTTTAAACAGAAGTATCTCTGTAATAGTGCAATTGAAAACTTAAATTTCTCACAGGAAGTAAGTCCATGAATTTGTTTGCAACTTAGTTTCTAATCATGCAGGGCCTCTGTTCTATCACACAGAGTTGGGGTTCTAAGGAGCTAAGAAGCCAATACATAAAGGCATAAATGTAACTGCAGGCGATTAGTAACATCTAATTAACTTATACAGTGTAATTTACATTCACTAGTTATAGCACATCCTGTCAACTTGGAGGCTAATCATTCACATTTTAATCCTATATTGCAGTTGTGAATCACTACTTTTTTGGAAAAGCCCATGAGAGAACAGTTTCAACAACTAATTCAGGGAGTACTATAACGTGTGGAGGAAAAGAGGAAATTCATTTCAGGGGAACCCTGTGACTTTATCCCTCAGATTACTTTTTCCTGACCTTAAGCAGAGATTTTAGCTGTAGAATCAAATCATTTTTCTTTACCAGTCATATGCCTCAGGCCAACACCACTGCCTTCTGGATGCCCTTTAGACTCATGGTTATTCTACTGATACCATTCACTCAGATGGCTTCTTCAGCAGTTGAGGCAGTCAAAACCAGAGGAACTGGCTCTCAAAACTCATGCTAGGCTATGTTTTCCTCATAGGAAACGTCCTCTATTATTGCAGCAGTATCAAATTTCATGTAGTAGGAAAAAAAAAAAAAATCCTGTTCCATTTCTTACAAGTAAATTCATTTTGGTCATGAGAGGCTCTGGGAGTGCTGACTAACAGCAAAATTCAGCACTTTGTCAGACTATTCTTATTTTCTTATAGACCTATGCTTTAATTCAATTAGAATCTAGTTAGCATTTAATGAAAGTTAAATGACAAGATCCGTTATTTTTAAACATTGTTCTATTTTACAAGCTAAGAGAAATACTCTCTGTGGCTTTTATTCCACTCAGAAAAACAGGGGTGGGAGGGTGAGAGACGTTGAGAAAATGGATAATTACCTTGCTATTGTTTATTGACATAGTATGATTATAGATATTTCCAAAGATTTATTCTGAACTAAATTCATGCAGGTCAATTTCAAAATGTTTTCTAATGCTACCCCCCTATATTGTGGGTAATAAATCCAGTTAGTTAAAACTACTCATGTCCCTTTATTTGTCTGTTTTCAGTGTTTGTTTGTTTTCTTACAAAGTATTCTGAGTTGCTGTCCCAATGTGTAAATTAGAAACCTTTTTATTTTCAACTTCTCTATTAATTTTCGGAGGCTTTCCAAGTCTTATTAGAACAAATTCCATCTCAGCCTGGCAGTGGAGTACATTTTTTATTCATTCTTCTGCTCTTCTTCCTCTTTGTCATCCTGCTAATAAGCAATCTAAAAACATCCTTTAAGCAGTTTTCTGGAGCTAAACAGTTCCTACAGAAATATGTCCTATGTAAAACAAGGGTAATGATATTCATCTTTGTAAACCACTTGAGATCTTCAGATGGCAAGAACTAGATAAGTAGGTATTATCGTAATAAGCACGTCCTTTATACAAGCCAATAATCCTAACGTAAATCAGAATCATTTGCAAGAGGAGTAAACAGTGATAACTTCACAAATACATTATCTCATTGAACAACACTCAAAGATGGAGAAGGCAATTATTTAAATAGTAGAATTCAGATTTAAGCAACGACTCTGAAACAACCTTGCCAATCAAGTTTGTGGATGAGTGAATTCAGGCTTCATGCTGAAGAACTTGAGGTCTTTCATGCACAAATCCTCTGTCATTAATACTCGTGTAACTTACTTATAAAGAAAAAGTGGACATTTTTGGAGTTTGGAGGAAAAGTGTTTGTTACAGAGAGTGCTCCTTTTGATGTTTATAGTGTGGAAAAAATATTATAAAATTTTTTAATAGCAATTATATAATATCTTTATTTGTGTAATATTAAACTTTTAAAATATTTCATCAGCTTACATATCTTATATAGTTCAAAATTTCTCTAATTCTATATTATACATTTTTCCCAAATTTACTTGTGAGTGTAATGTGATTTTGTTCACCCAAACAATTATTTTAAGATTTGAATGGGATACAGAAAAAAATGCATCAGAGAAAACAGTTAATTGTAACTTCTTTGATATACTTAAGAAACAGATAAGTGGGTTTGTACTCAGAGTAATGTATGCCTGGAAACATTTGACCTCACACAAATGAAGGGAATAAAAGCTCAGTTGTTCAGAGTTAAAAACTTGGACTACCATATTTTCCTGACATGAAGGATAAATGGACATGGTCAAAGGATAATTGGTGCTAATTTATTTATTTTCTACTTTCATTCTTCTCCTTTGCATCCTCTCTTCCTTCTTTCCAAATCTTGAAACAGTCTAAACAAGAAAATAAATATATATAATATGTAAATTAAAACTGTACTATTTCTGCAAAAATGGTTGCTCTTGGTTAAATATTAAACAAAACAAACAAAAAAAAATCACTCTGAAATGCTGTCAGCACAGGTTGTCGAAAGAGGCTATGAAATTACCATACTTTGAGATATTCAGAATGACTGGATAAGAACCTGAAAAACTTTCTCCAAGAGTAGTTATACAAGATTACATTCAGAGATCATTTCCAACCTACTTTGAAACCTACTTGGATCCTACACAGGCAGTTCTTATCAGTGCACTGGGCTCCCATTGACATCTGTAACTGAGCTTCATTCCAAGCAGAAGTCACCATCTCACTAATCATTAGTGACAATCTCTGTAAATACACAACAGTATTGGTTTGTCCAAGACAAGAAGTGCTTCTATGACCTTCTATTAATGGAAGTATTACACTCAACATATTGTTATGGACAGGAAGCTTATTTATATACATATTGTTTTCTTCCTTCATACATATACATATATGTATACTTACACATAGATATTATGTACTTACAAATGTAGATAACAATTTACATAAAATTGTAATAATCTAATCAAAGTGCAACAATTATTAGCCCAGTCATGGTACAGTGTTCCAATTCTACAGAATAGCCTCATTAATAACAGTAGCCTTAAAATGGTCATACAGAAACATATTAATCTCTACCGTTTTTCTCAAGTGTTATGCTCATCTTTCTAAAGGCCCTCTAGGTCCCAAGGTTGACAGGGCCAGTTTTCCTAAAGCAGAGAGGTGGGAACTTCATGGTGTAGGTCCCTTCATTCTGGTTCAATTTGTATTTCTTTCTGTACACTTTGTCATTCCCACCTGCACCTTTGCCAATGCTCCAAAGAAAGAGGTGAAAGCTGCCCCAGTATGCCTTCCCCCTGACCCCTACCCCAATGCCCTTGGTTCCAATTACCCTTCAGAGTTGGCCTGGGCTGTCAGCCCCTTCCCTTCCCTTCCCTTCCCATGGCACTCACAGAGCTGAAGTTCAGGCAAGCTGGGCAATGAGCACTTGGCCAGTGGTAGCCCAGCCATCACCTGGAACCTCACATACCCTATGAAGAACAATGGTAAAACCATATTTACTGGTCATATTTACTGGAGTTTGAAATATTTTCCTGCTTAGAGGAAACATCAGTAGCTTAGACAAATTTTCAATATGCATCTGAACATATAGATTTGTCTCCTGAAGCTGAACACTCCAAGTTTCTTTACTGGTTGCAGAGATATGAGTTCATATATAGCTCTTATAATAGAGTCACTGCATCATTATCTGTATTCACTATATCTGAGGAATTTTGACCTATTTCAGACCTATCATTTTCTGTCTGACTTGGCAGAAAGTGCCTGAGAAGGTTAAAATATATTTGAAAAGACAAACAAGCACAGAATGATCACAAAATGTTACTTCATGAAACCACATTGAAAATCTAAAATTGTGATTTCATACTCTAATCCCCATTTTAAATCTTATTTTCAAAAAAGTGGGGGACATTACCTTATTCAAAAGCAAGCTTGCTGTCTCAAAATAAATGCTTTTTATCAGTGTGTATTTAATCAAATAATACAATCATAATCTGATTTTTATACAATCATAATCTGTTTTGTGACTGTTAATACTTGACTTTCAAGCTTTGTTCTATATTGTTCTCAAATTTCTTTAGGAAAACAAGATCATATCAAAAGATATAGAAGCACCTGTAACATATGTCTTAATCTTTTTACTACTTTTTTTTTTTTTTTTTTTTTTTTTTTACACTTCCTTGGTGTCTTTACGTCTATCACTTTTTAAGCATTTCTACTACTTTTTTCAGACTTCTACACTGCAGCATCAGCAATGACTGATAACCAGCATGGAAAAGAATCAAACATGGAATAACTCAACTATCTGAACTGCAGATTTGCAGAGAACTTAACTTTAAAAAATGTAAAATCGATAAAAAGATCTGATTGGCTAGGTAAAAATCCTTCTGAAACAGAAGTTCTTCAAATAGTCTAAATCTGAACTTTTAGTTCAGAACTGTCTTGACATAACTTGACTTATTTTTTGTTCAGGACCATTTTCTTATTTTGACTTTTCATATTCTTTAATCATTTGAAAATTCAATTCAAGACCTTATGCGATCTAGAATAATAGAAAATCCTATGTCAGACATCAGAAAAATCAATATGAAAATATAGATGTCAAAATCCACACCTAGATCATGTTCAGTATGAGTCAAAATATGCTCAGCTATCTCATGCTTTCAAGTACTGTGCAGGAAAAGTATAATAATACACCCCATGCAGTAAGATAAATGCGTTAATTGAAGAACCTCAGGAAGCCTGGGCTGCAGTGAGCCAGGTAATGAGGGTGACTGCAGTACCACCAGCCAAGCAAGGACTGCTGATCAGGGCAAGTGACAGCAAGCAGGTCCTCCAGCCATACAGAGATGTCTACCACACAAATACAAAATGACAAGCAGATCCAGCTAAGAAGACTAGTGAGTGAGCCTGGCCTGTCCAGAGCCATGGCTGGGCACAACCTGCCTGTGAGACCAGAGCTGAGACAGGGCTCATGTGCCCCTGGGAGGGGGACTTTAAGGAGGTCCCAGATGGGGGCTACTTAAGGTAATACAGGCCTGCTGCTTCACTTGGGGATCCAATATTGCCCTATTTACACACTTGTGTTGCTTATTTGAAGTAATCCTTAAAGAATCATATATAACAGTGTATATATATGTGTATATATATAGTTAAATATGATTACTGTATATGATAAATATTTGCTTATAAGAGATGAAGAAAGTTTGGATTTTTCTGCCTTTATCTTACTTTAGAAATATCAATTTAGAAAAACAACAACAACAACAACAACAACAACAAAACATATATACAGCAAAGAAACAATCACTGAGGAAGACAGAGCTATTATTTCTGAAAAAAAAAAAATCAAGTTACAGGTACATTCACAGTACTCTTCTGAGTTTCGTAAATATACAGTTATGTGGCAGCTTTCCTACAGTGAATGGTCAAAGAGTTTTTGGTGTTACATATACTATAAGTGCAATATATCTGATCAAAGAAATAGGAAATCGAAATATTTCCATAAGGGAAATTGATTTTAAGAAGTAAATTTTGAAAGAATGTTTACCCAAAAGGCATAACCACAAATCAGAATATAGCACCTGCAAAGTAACTAGTAAGAAATTATTCTAAAGCAATATTTGTATTCCTTGCTATATTAAGTTCTACAAGTTATTTTTCTGTAGTTTACAGACTCGTTCACATAAAAATCACTCCTTATTAAAGAATTAGAATGCATTTCCATTAATAGCAGTAGAACTGAAAAAGCAAAATAATAATAATAAAATAATCCCCTAGGAAACATTTATATTGTCATTCAAGGCTATTTATGCAGGGTTAAAAATTTACATTTTAACTATTGCAGATCATTTGCAAAATACATAGGGAGCAGCTTTGACATGCATTCAACGAATGTACAGTTAATGTGAGAAAATATAGGTCAATGGGAATGTTTTCCAGGAAAACAAATTGCTTACAGAAGAGTTGATTTATGAAGTAGACCATTGTGAAATTTAGAAAAACAATTGCAATGCAGACTAATGACTGTAAAATGCAAGTGTCTTACATCAAGTTAGTGTTTATCGAACCATATCACAACCTAAGACAAATTACTCCAGATTTCTCAAAATGAAAGAAAACATCCAAAAGGAGAAAGACATAGATGGTGAGTGGAAGATAGAGAAATATAATATAACATTTGAAAAAGAAGTTACAGATTTCTTCTTACAAGAACATGAAATAGAGTACCAAATCCCTTTTTAAAAATAGGAATAGAAGTACTTTCAAATGCATTTACTTTGGATTGAAAAATTTATATTGAAGAAATGAGGAATAATAAATTCAATCCTGAAAAAGGTTGATTTCTGTTGTAATCATGATTGTAAAATTTACTCATATAATACTGCAATGAAAAAGCCGGACAAAATAACATTATGATTATTTAAAGATTTAAGAACAAGTTTCCTTCATTTGGCTTTAGGGAGAACTTACCACTTGCTGTGAACCACTTTGAACAACTATGGCAATATGAATAACTTTCTTACTCCCCCTGTTTCCACAGAATTCAAAATCCTTCTCATACGATTTAAGACAAATATATATATATATATTATTTTTTTTTTTTAACTTAGGACTGTAGTATTTTTATATTTATAAAAAAATCCTTTATAACTTCTCTTCACAGAGGTACACCTTCTTAGAAATTTGATTACTATATAACCCTCAGGCCCAATGGGAATAGTACTCAGTTCCACATCTCTTACTTGCAATGAATCCATTTTAATGTGAATATATTCAAACCTATTGATATGAATTTTGAGCCCTTGCTCAAGCCTGAGATTTAATTAATGCCCTTAATTAACTTATAGGAACTCAAATTAAACTTTATTATAAAGTATCCTCCTTTCTACCATTTTTCAATTAATTAATTTCAATTAAGTTTTTACAGTCAAAAGAGAAATCAGGCTGAAATTGATAAGTGGTCATAAACATTAAAATGGGAGAATTTTACAATTTTGTGTATTGTAAATCAAAGATTTGAATTATATATACAATCATTGTTTCTTGTTTATTCTTAGTACCTTTTTACTGCAGAAAAATCTGGGGCTCGTCAGTCATATAGAAATAATATATCAAGGAATAATCTAGAAGGCAGAACATATCTGATAAACTAATTCAAAACCATGGTTCCCTTTTTCTAGATAAAGCTAGAATAATATAGAAACAAAGTTTCCAATTTGGATTGACAGAATTGAACAGAAGGTTTCAAATATATTTTTAAAGAAAATGTGCATAGTGAGAAAACAACACATCAGTTCTGTGGCAACTAAATCACATCCTTGGTTGCCTCAAAAACAAATTGTATAGCAACTGCTGTACTTAAGCATGAACTCTAGATATTATCTCAAGAATTTATGTCTCTAACACTGTTCCACAAAGGCCTTTATTCAAAGAGAATCACAGAATCACACAAAATCACAGAATGTTAGATATTGGAAGGGACCTTGAAAGATCATCTAGTCCAATCCCCCTGCCAGAGCAGGAACACCTAGATCAGGTCACACAGGAACATGTCCAGGCGGGTTTTAAGTGTCACCAGAGAAGGCTATTCCACAACCCCCCAAGCAGCTTGTTCCAGTGTTCTGTCACCCTCACCATGAAAAAGTTTCTTTTCATATTTAAGTGGAACCTCCTACGTTCCAGCTTGCACCCATTGCCCCTAGTCCTATTATTAGATGTCACTGAAGAATGGAAAGGCACTTTTGTAAAGTTTTTCTAAAACATATTTTCAGTGCTGTAGTCCTTTTCCCCAACAAAATAAAGTTATTTTTTTCACAGTTGTCACGTAGTAAGAATATATTTTATGTGCTGTTGAAGAAAAAATGGCTTTCATGTAACTACCGAGGTTAGGCTGAATATTTTCATTAGCTTTATTTTTATTTTTGACTTTATAACAAAATCACCTAGAATGTAAAACCTTCTTCTTCTTCTTCTTCTTCTTCTTCTTCTTCTTCTTCTTCTTCTTCTTCTTCTTCTTCTTTTATTATTATTATTATTATTATTATTATTATTATATTTTAAACTCCAGAATGTATTTTCAATACAATAAACTACATTTTTGTATCCCTTTACTCAAGGTTGTCTCGAGGCAGGCAATCTGTAACAGCAGAGGTTCAATTAGTTTTTCTTCATGTTATCTATATTGATTATCATTTACTCTGTCTTTCTAGTGCTTTACATAACTGTTTGTTTAGCATTAAATATTAATAAAACTTTTTTTTTTTTTTTTTAACAAACAATCAATACTTGGATCATCACACTATCCTTCAACTGTATACCCTTTAATTTATTAGAAATGCTATTTTCATTCTTGACTATACTGGACTATTTAATAATTAATGCTGATTATCAGTTATTTTCTGTACAATTTCTTAATTGCATTAAAAAAAAATAAATCCCTTGAGCTTTGAACAAATAAAGCACTATTATTATTATTTGCCAAAATCATTAATTTTTTTGATAAATGTTTCCAATGTTTTCACCTTCAAGAAACAGAACCAAGTGCAAATTGTTTTCTGGTCTTTGACTAATTCTTTCATATCCACTGTAAGCTTTTGGCCTTGGAACTGTACTTGAGTGTACTCAAGTATTGACAGATCAGAAGTGTTATCATGACCACAGCCCCAGCTGTGTGCTGGGGAACACAGATGTTCAGGAAGAGGTACACCTCTCACCTCAGCTCCTTCACCTCTAACCACCTCATGATATTCTGCAGATGAAGGTTCCTGTCATAGTTGTTCATTTGTTCAGCTGTGTGCATTGTCTTCAAGGATATCCAACACTAGGGTGTGATCCCCATTTTCATAAACTGGGGCTCCACTCATGCCCACCAGAGGAACTGCTCAATTCCTCAGCTTCATGCTGTATACTGATGTTTTTCTTATGGCCAGAACCAGCAGGGCTGGTCTAACCTCTTGCTGTATTTCTGCTTAAGATGTAAAGTGTAGCTGAAAAGCACAGAGCCAGTGTTTTATGTTGCAGTGAGTTATGGCTAATTAGCTGATTGGCATTTTTTCTGATCATCTGTCTAGTCATAACTTCTCAAATGAAAGTACGTGCCATTGGCAGAGACAGTTGTCTCTATCAGTATATTGGCAAAGTCAGAAGAAACTATTGCTGCACATTGTGACAGAGTTGAAAACTTAAGCTTAGGTCAAAACTGATCCATAATGAATTGAGCTGTACTGAAAAGGAAAAAAATGCTATTCGATAAAGAAAGTGTTTTGTTTTGTTTGGTTTGTCTTGGTTTTGTTTGGTTTGTTTTTCCTAAGTCATTTTCCCCTGTCTTGGCTAATAAATATTTGGGAAAGCAAAAATTATGTGTCCCGTACTTTCTTTTTTAATTGCAGCAAGCATAGTAACAGAGGATCTGTAGCTAGCTTTGGTGTAACAGGTAATACAGTTAAGACAGTTAGGGATGAACAATACCAATATGTGAGTTTTTCCAGTCATTAGAGAATCAGTTTTGATCTATAATCCCTTTGTCTGGAACCAGTACTGAAATTTTTGATGGACACTCTGTGGGATAGCATTAAAATTACAGCATTGATCTCTGTGTAATGTTCACTCTCCATTATTAGTTTTCAGTTTTACCTCTGAAATTCTAAGAAATATATAATGGCATGACTCAGTAGAAAAATACACCTGTAACTGTAAAGCTCACTAGATTTCTCTTTGAGTGCACCCTCAGCAAGTTTGCTGACGACACAAAGCTGGGAGGAGTGGTTGATACCCCAGAGGGCTGTGCTGCCATTCAGAGGGACCTCGACAGGCTGAAGGGTTGGGCTGAGAGGAACCTCATGAAGTTCATCAAGGGCAAGTGCAAGGTCCTACACCTACGGAGGAATAACCCCAAGCAAGCACCAGTACAGGCTGGGGGATGACTTGCAGGAGTGCAGCTCTGCAGAGAGAGATCTGGGAGTCCTGGTGGACAGCAGGCTGACCATGAGTCAGCAATGTGCCTGTGTGGCCAAGAAGGCCACGGGTATCCTAGAGTGCATATGGAAAAGCATTGCCAGCTGGTCAAGGCAGATGATCCTCCCCCTCTACTCAGCCCTGGTGACACCACACGTGGAGTGTCGTGTCCAGTTCTGGGCTCCCAAGTAAAAGAGGGACATAGAACTACTGGAGCAAGTCCAGAGGAGGGCTACAAAGATGATTAGGGGACTGGATCACCTGTTGTATGAGGACAGGCTGAGAAAACTGGGCCTGTTTAGCCCAGAAAAGAGAAGACTGAGGGGAGACCTCATCAATGTGTATAAATATTTGGGGGGGGGGGGGGGGGGGGGTCAGGAGGATGGAGCCAGTCTCTTTTCAGTTGTGCCCAGTGCAATGGACACAAACTAAAGCACAGGAAGTTCCGGCTGAATATGAGAGGGCACTTTACTGTGAGGGTGACAGAGCACGGGCACAGGTTGCCCAGAGAGGTTGTGGAGTCTCTTTCTCTGGAGATACTCAAAACCCGCCTGGATGCCATCCGGTCCAATGTGCTCTACGGGATCCTGCTTGGCAGGGGAATTGGACTAGATGATTTTCAGAGGTCTCTTCCGGCCTCAGACATTCTATGATTCTGTGATTCTGTGATTTTTAATTTAGAAGGAAACATTTTGATCATCTAATTCACACATCAGGCACACATATCTTGTGCTAGAATTTGTTCTTTAGAAAGACATTTACAGTTGATTTAAAGACATCTTCTGACAGACTGCATCTCTAGATATGTTTCCCCAAGTGACTAATTACCTTCATTCTTCATGAATAAAGAGTCACACTCAAGTAAACAATACTTTGTAAATATTGTAAACAATACAATACCTTTTAAGATTTTGATTTTAACAGAAAAACACGCTAAAATACTTGATCAAGCAGGGGATGAGAAAATAAACTTTTTTTTTTTTTTTTTTTTAATCAGTAGGTAAATAATCCCATGTATACTGGTTTTTGTTTGTTTGTTTGTTTGTTATGTTCTGTGAATATATATAGTACTTAAATATTTCAGATTGCAAATGCAAGGAATGACTTGCATTTCCTATGGCAGTGGGGCTGGAGTTAGATAATCTTTAAGGTCCCTTCCGACCCGAGCCATTCTATGATTCTATGATTCATTCTAAGACTAACACTGGACATTCTTCAGAGAACCTGGGGAAATGGGTAAGAGATCTTTGAATCATAGAATCATAGAATATCCCGAGTTGGAAGGGACCCACAAGGACCATCAAGTCCAACTCCTGGCTCCAGACAGGTCTACCCAAAAATTCAGACCATGTGACTAAGAGCATAGTCCAAACATTTCTTAAACTCTGACAGGCTTGGTGCCGTAACTACGTTCCTGGGGAGCTTGTTCCAGTGCATGACCACCCTCTCGGTGAAGAACCTTTTCTTGATATCCAGCCTGAAACTTCCCTGTTGCAGCTTGACTCCATTCCCTCGGGTTCTATCACTAGACACTAAAGAGAATAGATTGGCGCCTGTCCCTCCACTCCCCATCATGAGGAAATGAGAAAAAGGTAATCTTGCATGTGAATAAACCAGACCAAAGATGTCTCACTGGATAAATATATTAGTACCTAGTAGACTAGTTTAAGATACACACAAATATATAGCTATACCCATAGACTTAATCAAATATGCATACAGAACTGTACTAGGCATTGTTGCATATAATAGTACAGGATAATTTATTTTGTTCTAGAAACAATGCTTGTATGACTGGTACATGCTGAAACTTCATGTTACTGTGCTCCCATTCTTCCAGACTCTACATATGTGGAACAGAACTTTTTTACATGTAAGTAAGAACATTTTGTCCCTTCCCCCTCAACCCCACATTTTTTCCACACATCTTCACAAAGGAAATCACAAAGTTCTCTAGTACAGGAAACACAAACATTAGAGAAGTCCACACTAGGAAAGATAAGACCTAAGAACTATTATTTTCTAACCATATCCTGGAAAATTGGAGGAGACAATGTGATTTCCTTTAATTAGTACTCTTTTCTTGGCCTTGTAAATAATTAGAGGGCTAAGATCAAGGCAAAGTCAAAGCTCTACACTCCGTGTAGCAGGTAAATCTTTCTGTGCATGATGTCAGCTGCCTTTTTAAGGATTATCAATAAAAAGTGCTTCAGAAATGAAACCATATATACATTTGAATGTGGTTTTTACTTAGGATATTAAACTGTGTGTGTGTGTATGTGTCATTACACAAAATGGTTCATCCCTAGTTACTTGGATACTAGTAAGTGCGTTTAAACAATATTGTCCCTACTTCTCATTCTTACAAAAACATTTGGAAATAAGAGGGAAATCTTTTTATTTTCAAAGATTAAAATACCAAGATAGCACAGTAATTACTCTTATTGATACTTAGCTAGATGGTAATGGTAAAATTGGTTGCCTTAATATATATAAATATATACATAGAATGTAATGTATTTGGGTATTTGTACACGGAGATCTGCCTATTCATCTTTGTTGATACCTTTAGCAAAAATAAAATGTAATCAGGTTCAGACATTTCTATCTTTCTTAAGTTATAAACAAAAAGGGATGCTTGGAATGTTTTCATAACACATTTCATAGATTTTCCCCATTCTTGTATTTTCATTTAAAAGTATACATTTTTTTCCTACTTATTACAAAAAATGTCAAGACAAGAAATCCCCAGATGATACTATGCCAGAATACTTTTCTGCACTGCTGAGCTGTAGTACTCATTGGTCATCTCAGATTTCCCTATTTTCATTCTGTGTTATTTTTTTCTTGATCATTCCTAGTCATCTCTCTTTTTTCTTTTATCCTCAAATCCTGTCTATATAAGTTTGCATGGTTTAGAGGATTTGGATCGCTTATCTTCTAAAATAATTCATTAGTATTATAAGTTCAGTCAAGTTTGAAACATTTTGGAAACTTGCAAAAGTTTATATGAATTTAATTTCCCAAGCCATATCCCTTTTCTTTTAATAAACAGAAATCATGGAATTTTGATAAACATTCATTAGCTACACAAAACAGTCAAACTAAAATAATAATAATAATAATAAAAATTACATACTCTTCAGTATATGTTAAATTACTTACTGTAGCTTTTTCATATTTGGGCAGAAGTTTGCCTCAGTCTTCTTTGAGACAAAAGAAAAAAAAATATTCTAGTGATCAAAGAAGATAATTCCTTGACACCAGCTGTCGACAGCTCATGCAAATAAATAAATAAATAAAATATGTTTGTATGTGCCTGTATATGTGTTAATACACAGTTCTTGGCATTTGCTTTAAGTACATCTTGAAACCAAGAAACAGATAAAAGCCTGCTTCATAAATGCAATACTATATATAAAATATTAAACCTGGGTGATGCTAAGAGATTATACATCTGTTTTATAGATTATAATTTGGAAAGCAGTAATTATGATTCAATGTTCTTGCAGTGGGCTGACCCTTGTCTCTAATATGTCTTTTTCATGGATAATCCTTTTTTTTTTTTTATAATAATAATAATAATTGACTAGCTGAAAATTATTTTTTAAAAAAGCTATGTGCAGTTATTTATCAGTAATTTATCTGTTTCAAAGACAACAAATGATCCCATGTAAAACAAGTAACTTGAACTTGAAAAAATTGATAGAATTAAAAACAGCTAAAACAGAATGGCTCCTTAAATGCTTCTAAATGCCTGAATAAATATTCAGATACTTCTCCGCTCAAATTATTAACTAGCCAGAGATATCATAAAACTGAAAAAAATAAAAATCTAAATTGATCCGATCACAGGTTAATTTTTAATTTCACTAGACCTCATTTGTAATAAAGATGCAAAACTGGATGATGAATATCTGCAGAAATATGCTTTTGTAATGTGAGCCACTCTATAATATAAACTAACGCTTTGCCAGGTGCTTGGCATTGCCCATTACAAACTCCTGTCTGTTTATACTTTGCACCCATTCTCACAGGAAACTTTTTTCTTTTTTCTTTTTTTTTTTTTTTTTCTAAAAGAAATACCGAGTATTCCAGACAAGAAGAGCACCAACAATGGAAAGTGATTTGAAATATAGCATATCCTTTGACAAACTGAAAGATATAGACTATGACTGTGATGATAATTCTGTTAATTTCTATTTTGAAGGAACAACATAAGAACATATGTAGTTGAACAAAGCATTTCTAAAATTGTCAGTGAGTATTAACAGGCATAACTACCTCTGAAATTCAAGCTGATCAAGCATCACTTTGATCTAGACATTCTGGATTCAGTCCCCATGACAAAGTATCTCATTTGAATGTTTCACTCAGAGTTAAATGCTTCTGTATTTGACATGCAGCTTTTAAATACACAACATTTCTTCAAAAAAGGTGATATTTTTTTTTCCCCAGCATTTTAGGATATGATCCTTTGACACTGAAACCAGTACATGTACTGTTTTCTAGAATAAAAAGCATACAAGGTTTGCAGCCGTAAAAACAAACCGCAATGAAGTATTTCTTCTATTGAAGTACTTAGTGCCGTATATTCATTGCTGCTTCCTTGTTCTTCTAATATTTCTAAATATTTAGTACAATTTATTGGAAATAACACAAAAAAATATTCCTAAAAATTAACATTATTGTAAAGTACATACAGACATTGGCTTTTGTTTTAAAACATTGTAACTAGGTGTACAATTAGTAGAACTTTACTGGGCAGGTGCTTAATATAACATAAAAGAAATTACCAAGTTGACTCAAAAAGACTAAGTAATAGGTTCACAAATCGCTTCTCTGTGAAGACAAATAATTATAAATTTTAAGAAACATACTGTTAAATTGACACAATTGTAATGACATCTCTGTAGGTGGCTCATATCATGCACTGTTTTAAATGCTACTAGGAATGTAATGGCAGCATTTGCACAATAGGCCGACACAAGGATGAGGTCGCATAATTGCAGCATCACTGAAGCATGAATATAGACTAATTAACAAAATTGGAACTGCTGCACTCATGCTCACATTTCATCTATCTTATTTCATTTACTTTTACATGCTGTTGTGGTCACAGAATTGCTGTGTTTGTTGTCTGAATATTGCAGATAATATTGTCCATTTGCTGCCTCCATCTTACTGTTTATTTCTGAATGTATCAGTAATACAAGCAAGACTCCATTTTTTGGAGCCCTCTCCTCTAATATTTTACTACAAAATATACCATGGAAAGTGAATTTTCCCTTGCATATGCAGAATGTTTGTACTTATGCATAAATAGATATACACAAACAAATCTCTATACACACATATTTACATACACACATCTCTGTTTTTTCCATACTTTGCAATTGGCCTACTGCTGTTATACAGCATGTGTGTGTGCATGTATATGTCTACATATGCACACATACGTGTATATGTGTATGTACACACATACTCTCATATGAATCACAAACTGTTTTGTGTATGTTTATACATAACAGGTAAGTCAACAAGGCAACATGCAAGGATAAGTACAAAAAAAAAATAAAAATAAAAATAAAAACCCTCCAGGAAATTTAATCAACTAATTACAAGCTATGACAGACATCTGAGGAGGAAAAAAAAATAAAGTATGAAACAGATACTCAATATTAAGACATGGTGATGTGCACAATAGGTGGTACACAATTTCTGCTCATGCTGCAGTCGAAAAAGCAATGTTTGCCACTGATACCGCTTCTGGAGATGAATGTTCTGGAATACACTAGAGAGCGTATTATTTTTCTTTTCTGCAGTATGTGTAGTGCCACATCCAACTCTAAATACATCATTAATTGTCAAACGTGGGGAAAAAACAGCCAGGGATATAAACAGTCAAAAGTATGTTCTTAGAGTTATGCTATTGTTTAACTTATAGATTGTAAGTGGTGCTAAACAGGATGTTTAAGGTCAAAGAAATGTACATCCTACTAAGCAACAATTACATTTTGTTTTTCAACAAGTAGTGGACAACTAAAGCATTGCCAGATTTCTCATCTGCCTTAGGGAATATGAATCTGCATCATCAGTAGTTAATTTGCTGATACATGCATTTAATATTTCAGCAGAGACCTCAGTGTTGTTCTCAAGGAATTCATTTGTTCTAGGCTTCAGCGTAGACTTCAGATATCTCAGTCTGTTACAGATATTGTCTATCTGAAACCTTCTTGAGTGAAAGAAACCACTTACTAAACTTTGTAACTTTTCAGCAACAAAAATGTGATCCTGTATTGAGTTAATAGAAAGATTATTCTTAGGGTGTAAATCATTATAAAGAAGAATTTGGGATAAAACAAAGAAATTAACACCCACTGAAGGAAAAAAGGAAACAACCACAAACAAACCAATCTCGTATGGAAGATCTGTTTCATAGATCTATATAATCTATATTATATCATCTATATTATATCACCTGTAAGAAACCGGTAAAGCCTGTCTTTGCATTAGTATTGCTGATAAATCCAACCACAGCAACACTGTATGCAACTGGAAAAGGCACACATGAACAGTACTGAATATTAAATTACATTAATAAGATAATTATGCACGTTAACTCTGCTCATATTATTTTTTAATGGTCATCATAATGCCTAGGAGAGAAGGTTAGTTATACCATGTGAAATGCTTCTGGAATTTAATAGCATGCGTTGTCATGCAATGACTTAACTAATAACACTGGGTAAGCACAGAGGGCCTTGGGCCTCTGCAATTTTCTGCTTTACCATTTGCCACAGGTTGACTATTACTCCGTGCTAACTTTTGCACTGTATATCCCCGCTTGTGTATCACACTGGATTATTCTTCATACTCCCAGAATCAGATTACATAACAAATTGCAGAACAGGGAAGGCTATGTGGAATAAATTTGCCAGACTAGTATAGTTGCTTTACCTAGGATTAATTCTGGGTTTTCTGGTAGACTCTCTGTAGATCTCTCATTTCAGATTTCATTCACCATCTGGTCCCCTGTTGGGGATTCGGCTTTCAATAATTCTGAGAAACTTAGATCATACAAATTCTTCTATTTTCACCTTTTCTGAATTTTATGTTTTAAAACTTTTTTTTTTTTTCTTCACATCTCATTATATATGGATTCTATGCTAAAAATATACATATAAAATAATATATTCTGAATTCTCCTCTTAGTGTAATTATGAAAAATATCTCTTTAGAACCAGTTATTGCTGGACATAAATATATTTACTTTCTGTCATCAGCATCAGTCATCAACTGCTTACAAACACAGTTTGAGGCTTCCTTTAACTTTCTTTGATACTCATTATATTTTTAAATTCTTTTGGCTATCATGAACCTTTTGAATCTCTATTTTTCCATGTTTCAGTAGATAGTTTATTCATGATAATCTATGTTCAGAAATCACTCAGCCAAACATAATTAAGGTCTATATCTATTAATAATAAGTTTTGTTAGATCAGGAGTAGGACTCGATGATCATTGTGGGTCCCTTCCACATCGGGATATTCTATGATTCCAGTACTCCTATGATTCCAGCAGCATGGTGAAACTTAGATATAATCAGTCACTACAAAAGAACTGAAACTGTTTTTTCTCAGTTTTACATTAAATACAGAATTAATTTCAAGGCAAAAGGCTAATGTGCAGGAAGGTCTTTATCCTTGTGGCTAGGACAGTCCATGAAAATGCTTTTGAAAACAATAATTGTAAATGCTTGAAGGAAGGTTTAGTAGATAAATATTTTCCATTTTATTAATTATTACATACATATGTTTTAATGAATGTAAAATTATTTTACTTAATTTCTTTTACTTCTATCATGTTAATGTTGCTGCTCTACATTAACACCACTTTGAAATCATACCATGAAAGTAAAAGACACAAGTGTTATTCTTCCGGACATATAAGAAAAAATAATTAATGACGACAGAGACATGGAGCTCCTGGAGTGAGTCCAGTGACGGGTTACTAAAATTATGAATGGACCGGAGCATCTCTTAGAGAGTCTGAGGGAGCTGGGCCTGTTCAGCCTAGAGAAGAAGGGCTAGGAGAGATCTTATTATGTGTATAAGTATCTGAAAGGAGGATGTCAAGAGGATGGGGCCAGACTCTTCTCATTGGTACCCAGTGATAGGACAAGAGGCAACAGGCACAAACTGCCACACAGAAAGTTCTGTTTGAACATGAGGAAAAACTTCTTTACTGTAAGGGTGACTGAGCACTGGAACAGGTTGCCCAGTGAAGTTGTATCAAAAAATGTTGATACTCAAAAGCCATTTGGACACAATCCTGGGTAGTATGCTCTGGGGTATCCTGCTTGAGCAGAGAGGTTAGACTAAATGATCTCCAGAGGTCTCTAACAACATCGATCATTCTGTGATTCTGCGATTCTGTGAATCTGTGATGAAAAAGACAAATAAATCAGTGGCTGTGAAAAGGTCTCTTTATGACATTTATAGTAACATGAATTCAGTTTTCTTGGATGGAAGACATTTTCTTCTCAAATGAAATTCGCTTTCAAAAGGGAAGAGAGGTAAAATAAAACAATCAATCAACCTAAACCATTATTTTTTACTTCACATATTGCAAACTATAAAGTGTAATGTCAATATGTTCTGCTTGTTCTGCAAACAATTCTCTGTTCCCACTCTCATGTAACAGTAGTGGTATTTTCTGGAGTTGAGAAAGAGTTTTCCCCATCTTGAGGAGAATTACGAAGCATTTATTCCTTTGGGAGGGAGGAGAGAAGTTCAATTCAGAGCAGCTTTGATACAATTTGATGAGCTTTACTAAGGAGGTCAGCTTACTGTGAGAACAACAGCCTTAAAGAACAGACTCAGGTCCTTCTGCATATCCAGATACAACATAGATGTACATCAAATGCAGTCCTTTCCATAGTATACTCATTGAAATGATCATAAATTAAATTGCATGGGGGGATAAAAAATGTGACCTTGCCAGTACTTATTTTAGAATAATGTACTGTATCTTGTATTTGATGTGAAACTTGCTCAGTGAGGCAGTCTGAAACACTTTTTATTTTTATTATTAATAATAAAATTCACTGTGGTATTGAAGACATATACACTGTTGACATCTCACTTCACACACATATTAAAGGATTGTACTGGATTACACTCACTGCCCAAATCTTGAATGAGGGCATGACTATAGATTACAAATATGTCATTTGAATCTTAACATGTCACTAGAATAGCCTGCAAGGTGAGTGGGGTCTTACTATCTACAACAAGAAGTTAGATGAGATAGAAATCAGTGCTAAGGGATTTAATCTCCCAACAAAACACAGTTTTTATAAAGGAAACTGAGTAATACCAAAATAAAGTCCCCAGGCAAATTCTAATCTCTACTGAACTACATTATGTGAAGGTCAATCAGTAGGGAAGTGAGGAAATAGAACTGTGGTCTATAAGAACACAGAGATACCACTCTGAGTGGCCTCTGAAATTGCAGCAAGTTATTTAGGTCACAGCAGTAGAAGAGAAAAACTTGACTTGAAGAATCAGCTATGGCTCACAGTAAGAACCATGATAATGTAGGCCCAGTAATTTCGTGACTACACTGTTCAAATAAGCATCTTAATGTCTACTATTTCAAAGGACTTAATTGTTTAAAGTGAAATGACACACCCAAGAAAATAAACCACATTGCTCCTAGTTTCTAAGCCAGTAACATCAGAAATATGAAATGTGAGTCTAGTATTTGAATAAAACATTCTTGTTATAATTCCAGTGTTAGTTCTCTGAATTATATCTATGTCTCACAAATATTCTTCCAAAGCTCCTCTTCGAAGGGACACTCATGATTCACCACAGTTTTAGCATGATTCTCCTGGTCATTGCTCATACCAACTACAGTTCTACATCAAATCCCAAAGGATTTGACACCAATTTAAGAATATCCCAGACAAAAACGAATCAGTAAATATTTGACTTACTGTCCGACTTGAGCTTGATATTTTCTCTTGAAATTTAATGAGATACACCTTATGGTGGCAGTCTTTTTTTCTCTAGGATACAGAGAAAAACGTGCACATATGCATGGAGCACATGTCCATGTGCTTCACATATCCAGGAGCACTGGCTTAGTAGGAGGACAGAGGACTTACACAGTACCCTCTTGGAAGGAACAGACACCGGATGAATTCAGACATTCCTCCACCAGCATGTCCCCAGCAGACTGTCAGCATCAGCTGCCGCATTATGCTGCTTCTTTCCTAGGCACCGGCCAACAAACACAAGAGAAAAGGCTTTTATGCATGTAACTGGTATAGGAAAATGCTAACGTCTCATTGAACGGAAGGGGAAGACTTAGAGAGAAGCTGGAGAGATACAGAACAGAAGGAAACTCCCTTTCTGAGCCTGCAGAGAGGTCCCGGAATATCCTCACTGAAATCTGGTGGTAAGACAGGTGTGGAGAAACTTTGGCAATTGCATCACTAACGCACAAGGAGAAAGGGTTCAAATTTAGATGAACTACCCATGAACTGTTTTTGTTGTTGTTGTTTTGGTTTGGTTTGGTTTGGTTGTTTCCTTTTTCTTTTGTGCAGTTAGATTTCTGATTTCACAGTCTTGAAGATATGCCCAGCATTTGAAGATTTGTCCACTTTCTGTTCCATGCATTTTTGCAGTATACTTTAGAGAGATCAAGTTCATATACATAAATATATGTGTTGTTTTGTTTAAAACCCTCAAATATTCTTTTTTTTTTCTTTTTTTCTTATTAACATAATCTTTTAGCTAAAAGTGCCATTTTTCTCCCTTCTTAATTTTATTCCTCCAGGTGTTTGAAATGATCTCTGTATAAAGCAGTGTACTTCATATTGGTTTAAAGTACAACATTTAGCAGGTAACTCCATATGTACACAAGTAGAAAATCAATCCTCAAATGTTAGCAAAGACTTCTTAAACTTGCTGCAAAGAGTCATGTTTATTTAACAATTTATATGCCAGAATAGTATCCTTTCTGAAAAGGAAAATGGTTCTCAAAATACAAGTGTATGATTAAGAGATGCAATTTAATAAATTCTATTTTACCTCAGAGTAGCAAGGCCACACAATGTAGGCATGCCTTTTTTTTTTTTTCTTTTTTCTTAATTTAAGAAGAATAAGAACTTCTCAGAAGAGGATGTAATATACAGAACATCATGATAGTAATGTTGTTCCACCAGATAAGACAGTAAAGACCTAACCCAAACAGCAAAAAGACACCTAAATCTTAACAGAGTCCAATAGGTCTATAAAAGCCTTCTGGGGAAAAAATAAAAAATAAAAAATAAAAATAAAAAATAAAAAATAAAAAATGTCCATAGGAATGATCTGAAATTAGATTAGTCAATCTGGCAAAAAAAAAAAATGGGAATGGTTACAAGATAATAACACATCACAGTAAGGTGATCAAGAACAAGCAAATTGTTTATATCTGATTAGATTGCGTACTTTCAACCACCCATATGGGTGGGTGATATGCCCATATTCCCCAGCTATACCTACCATGTTAAGTTGACTCCACAAAAATTCTTGCAATTCTTTATCTATTAAACTTCATTTGTATAAGCTCTAATAGAATGGATTTTAGTTTTGCATTGGAAGGGTCACAGAATATATCTTTCCACAGAGCAATATTTTTCATGTTAAAATAATTAGAAAACAAAAGAGGAAATTCATAAGTAGCATCTCCTATTTAGAATTGATTTTCTGAAATAGACTTTGTATTTATTTATTTATTTTTAAGTTAACTAGTTGCCAAGGTTTTTACAACTCTATACTCACCAGTGGTTCTGTTTTCTAAATCACCACTATTAAATTGCTCTATATCTTGTTATTCAACGTTTTCTCTGGACAATTACTTACTTGTAACTTTAAAATTGTAAAAAAATAAATAAAAAAAAATGCAAAAACAACAACAACAAAAAAAACACAACACTCCCGTCCCCCCTTGCGCACACACACAGAAACATATTTAAAATCATTAGCTGCTTTTACTTGCATGGCTTTCCATTGACTGTCTCCACTCTCTGTAAATACCTTGGGATCTTTCCTCAACTACACTTCTACCTCAACCTCTATTTTCAAGCATGCATTATTAGCAGGTTCTCAATATAGAATTCTTAAATCTGTTCTGGTTTTACACAGAAAGTCCTCTGTCAATTTAGGAATATAAAACCACAAACTAGATTACAAAAAAAAAAAAAAAAAAAAGTCTTTGCTAAGATGTCCTGGCCAAAACACCTTGTACTGCAAGGCATTGATCTCCACAAACTGAAACATCATATGACCTTGTTTCTCTCATTGGATACCATAGAGTACCAAACACACATGTTAATATAATCAATTATTTTACTGCATAAAATTAATGGGATAAGGACAGAAGATTATATATATATATACACACACACATACACTAATAATGGAAATTTTGCCATCTCCACCCCTTGCAATGACGTCGTGAGTTTATAATCCTGGTCATAAGAGAATAAATGTCAACAAGGGAGAACGAGTCATGAATTTCATCAATTCATCCTCTGTATTTTCAAAGATTACGACAGGTGTAGGTAAGAACAGTAAAAAAGGACTGTGAATGGCTAGCCTCTGTGAAGAACAGCATATTTCAAAAATATGGAAAGGAAAGGGATGGCAGACACTGTGTGGTATATTGACCTCAGCAGGTATGTAAACTCCCACCCAAGCAAAGTGAGTTGCTTGCTTACTCTCCCATCAGCAGTATAGGAGGTTAGATTTAGATTAGATATTAGGAGGAATTTTTTTCACTGTAAGGGTCGTGGGGCATTGGAACAGATTGCCAAGACAAGTTGTGGATGCCCCATCCCTGGAGGTGTTCAAGGCCAGGCTGGGTGGGGCCTTGTGCAACCTGATCTAGGAGGTGGCATCCCTATGGCAGGGGGGTTGGAACTAGGTGATCTTTAAGGTCCCTTCCAATTCAAACCATTCTATGATTCTATGATTCTATGGCAACTGCCAAAGACATTTATATTAGAAGGTAAGATAAAAATGACAGTTTAAATATAGTTCATTGGTAAAATATGGTAACGGTTTAGTAGAAGATACAAATTGTTTACAAACTATTACCTTTGTCTTTGAAAAAGAGTTTCCTTATTACCAAATAAGGATATTATTTCATTCACTCAAACCTGGAAATTATTTCTTTGGAGGTATTAGTCTTCAGCAAGTCATGCTTGTAACAAGCATACACAAAAACTTTTTAAACAGTATGATTTGAAGCAATACATGTCATAAATCTGAACTCTACTTTTAAATTCTACAATAGTTGGAGCAAAGACAAAACCAGTTAGAAAACAAGATGACGCTAGGAGGTGGCCAAACCAGTATTCAGGCATTAAGGAGATCTGTTATTATTATTTTTAACACATTGTGGAGAAATCAGTCTATGTTCTGCATGATTGATGCATTACATCACCCAAAACACTATGATACAGCATGCCAAAATTGAATTTATTTTTTTCCTCATGTAAATTATAATTTTATTAAACACACACACATAAAAAATATGTAAGATCACTGATTTAAAATTAAATTAATTAAAAAAAAAATCAGGCACAGAAAGCCAAATCAGGTTGGCATGCTTTCATATTTATGAATTCCTTTTCTTCCCTGAGAATGTGATTTGATGATTTTTTTTTTTGTAAATTCCCAGAAAACATAAAGCTGAAGAGTTGCTCAGAAGTATTATAGCAACTGTTATTTTTCCACTAGTATTAGTTTAATATACTGTACTGCTAAAGTCAGGACTGTAAATGGCATATGAAAAACTATTGGCATGTTTATGTTCAACAGTCCTATGAAAATGCACATGCTATAAAATATCATTTTGCTGTATGCTAACGATGTAGGAGTAACAAAGTCTTACATTTGTGTCTCACTGACCATATTTCATATTTTCAATTGTAGTCAATTCTTTCCTTTTGTTGAACTGGATTTTTGAAATCAAACAAGAATCCAGACATATTACGGGTGTCAGTACCAGTAAACATATTTTTCTTATTCTGCTGTTTTTTACATTTCTTGATTTTGAACAACAACAAAAAAAAACTGTTGTGACAAAACATCTTACAATAAGACTGAATATTTTTCTTTATATTTCTAACTACTGTAGTAAACTAATGAATTATATATAATTTAGTTTTGTAAATCAATATCATTCCTTAGACTTTTCATGGAATTATGCAGGATATATACTGGAAAGACGTCTTCATAAAGTTGCAGACACACATTTAATTAGTAAGACTGCTGAAAAAAAGTTACACTATTCTAAGCCCTCTCTCTGCTCAAATTTGCATCTGTTTCAGCTAAACTGAGTATTTGAAACCACAGACCAGAGAAACTACAGTTAAATAAATAAATAAAGTTATTTAAGCAAGTTGATATACTGTATATTGATTGTTAAACCCAAACAACAACAACAAAGTTTCTTTGTGCAGTTTTGCATTGAGTTAACTAAACTTAGGTTTTGGTTCCTTCTTTCACCCCTGCTTTTATATTTTGTCCAATGACTGGCTAAAGTAAAACACATACTCCTATGTATCACTTATCTAGTTAGGTACTTCAATTGCTTAAATATATTTATCTTACTTGCAGTTCTTTCTCCCCTTTACTCCTTTTTACCTGTAAAAGTTGCATTTCTTCCTGACACGAAACAAAACCTATCCTGTGGAAGAAAAGCCCCTCAAATTACAGTAACTCTCATCTCACACCACAGTATTTTGTTCCTAGCTTCCAACATTTCTCTGGAAGAAATGAATCAGACCTCTGAAATAGCTCATTTAAGGTGTAATGAGACACAAAAAGAAAGTAAGCAGTAGAACGTGGCAGGAGAACAACCCCGATTGCAATTCTTCCCAATTCCTCTGACAGAAACAACTACACTGCCAAACCCAGTGCCTAGTATCTGCATAGAGAGTACCTAGCTGAAGGACATCATCAAGTAAAACCCAAGCGACTGCTTGAGAGCCTCACCCTCCTATCTCATCTATCGATTTCAACATTTCTGCAATAGATGGTAGTAGACAGTGATAGGAAGCTCACAGGGCAAGATAAAGACACGGAAATTGCCTAGCAATTATCATTTGTGACCTAATGGATTTGACTTGGGGAAAATCAGCTTAATTTCTTGCTAATTAAAATAGATGTGGGTAGTGAGAAACAAGGAGATAAACATTAAAACAGTATATTTCCTCCCCTATTTCCCATGGTCAACTTCACTCCTTCACTACTGACTTTTCTGCCTCCTGTAGCTGAATGGTACAGGGGAAGACTGGTGTACGGTTACAGTCACTACACAATGTTTTCTGTCTGCTACTCCATCCTCCTCACACTTTTTCCCTGCTCCAGCGTGGGCTCTCCATGGGCTGCTGTCCTTCATGAAAAAAATCTGTCCCAGCATGGGGTCCTCCAGCACCTACAGAGAATATTTTCTCCAGCACCATGGAACAAAGGGAGAATTTTATGTGCCTTCTCCTTCTTCTTCCACCTTGGGTGTTTCCTCTGCTGTTTCTCACACTTTTTTGTTACTTCCTCTTCCCTCTGTAAAGCAGCCTGTGTTCCAGGCTGACCCCGAGGCGAGGCACCGCCATCTTGGCTGCGGGGCCCAGCCGTGCCCTGTGGTGGGGCCACTGGGGCCGGCTGGGGCCGGCACAGGGCAGCCCAGGCATTGCTTCATGCAGCAGTTCAGGAGCACCCTCCACCCCCCCCCCCCCCCCCCCCCCCCCCCCCCAAACAAACAAACAAACAAACAAACAAAAAACAAAAAAAACTTGACACTTAAATCCTGTAGAGATATTTAGAATTTGACTTTCCTGGTCTCACGAAGCTATAGAGGTTTTTCAAGCTATAGAGGTTTCAGAGCTATTCAAAGCTATTTCGGAAGGCAGTTGTCAACTGGACACAGGGCAATGCAGAACCAATGCTATTGTTTTTTCTCAGATAAATGTTCTAGTGGCTGCCTATCAGAGCTGCCTTCTATATCCGTGCAAAGAAAAAGAAACACTTTTATGAGCCCCACAGATCATGACGGCACATTTTCAGTCACGAAAAATTGCTACAAAAAGTATTGGACTGCTGGGTCACATTAAAATCTTGACAAGAGGGGATGCTACCTTTGTGATTTTTAGTCACTCAGTGGAGGGTTCAGTCCCCAGACCCTACTGAGCCTTAAACTATAGTGGGATCCTTAAATCCATTGCAGCACTCTTGTAAATCTAGGTCTGAAGCTTCTCAGCTATATTTCAAATTTCACTGTTTTATGATCTTTAATTCTGGAAAGTTTTGTCAGCTGGAAACAGGCAGAGAACATAAGGAAGTCTCAGGGAATTAGCTTAACATGAGCCTGTATGAGCAGAAATAAAGACATCGTCAGTGTTTGCAAAAGAACCAAGTTCTACAAGGGCTAGTTGTCCTTTCACTGTACACATGGAGCATGACACATGTAAGAATCATTCCCAATATTTAGGTTACATTTCCAAGGACTTTGAATACTATTTCACTACTAAAACTGCCATGAAGGGGAAGAGGTATTCATTCTTTGTGGTCAGGTGGCTACCTGATTAAGGAATTCCCTGGAATTTAATGGAAGCTCTGTGGGAGAAGTTGGACAACTTAGTAAGAAGGTTCCAAAGGCATTGAGGATTCACTGACATGCTGCCTAATGTAGAGACAGCTGGAAAAGCTTGCAGCGTGAGGGAGGAGCTGGCCTTTCCCAGAAGGAAGAATATATATCACTGGCCTCTTTTGAAGGCAGTGGATAGTTTCAGGCTAGTTGTAATTGCCCTTAAATTTCACAAAAAAAGCTACAATAAATAATATGTAGCTAAGCTATTTTGGAAGTGGAAACGTTCCCTTTAAAGTTGGCAGACTGAGTCACCATTTCAAAGGGAAAACAAAAGCTTATGGTGTTTGGGACACCGTCCTCAAAATGGGAATGAAGGGAACTTCTTCCAACCCACTAATACGTACAGTATGAATACAATACTATAGTATGAAAATGCAACAGAAGCACTTGGTCTCATCTTGCACACTGGACAGATTCTGCTCATTCACTTGGCAAAAATGGTGCTATGAAGAATACTGAGCAGATAAAAGCCCTGCAAAGCTCTGGGAGTAAGTCTGGAAGCAGTGCAGGCAGAGTCCTAAGGATGGAGAAGGCAACAGATGCTTCTTGCAAATTAAAGTATCACTAGGTGTAGCTGTCAGCAAGGGGGCTTTATTTTTCTTTATATCTACAAATTATGTTCCAAGGAAAACTGTAAAACAAGGGGAAATCTATCTCACAGAGAAAACATAGAGCCTCTTCAGATGTAAATTCTGTGGAACCTTGAGCAGGACAAGTGAGAAAAAATCACAAACAAAAATAAGCTGTATAAAGATTTCAAAATGAGGAAACAGGATCATTTGCAATAAGAATGCAAAGCACCATGGTGAATTAATTTGTTTAAATTTTATGTATCTGTATACTAATGAAAAACAAATTTGTAAATAAACTGAAGGAGTTGAAAGAGCAAATTTTTGATCAAAACTACTACCTAATTTGCCAAATAGATTTATCAGGATAAAGACGTGACTAGATTATTAATTTCAAAGGGCAGAACTTGCTCATGTAGAACAGGAAGGGGAAAAAAGAGTTTCATTAAAAATTAAATATGCATGTTTGCTCCATGGTTCAAAATAAGTAGGGAGACAGCTTGAAAGATGTCTGGTTGCTACCATGCTGTGGACTGTGGTACAAACCAAATCAAGAAGATTTGGTTAGAATGAGTAATTGTCAGAATCTTTTAAAACACATAAATTGAGGTATATGGAAGACTTTAACAAGAAGTGGAATACAGGACAGCCCAGACATATTTTGTTGATAAAAAGGTTCATAAAGAAACTGAACGAGAAATTCTTCAAGACTGAAGTCTATCTAGTAAGAAGGACATTGTGCAATGCAATCTGAATGAGAGTGACTATGAAACAGTACGAACTGCAACTTCTGGAAGGGGAGAGAAGAAAAACAAAAAACATTGGACTTTAAAGAAGGACATCACAATGAATCTTAAAATTGGTAGAAAATGACCTGTGTGAAATAAATGTAACCTGTTGTATAGTTCTTCATTCTGGCACACAAGAACAAGCTCAGTTCCCCTAGATTCTGCATGACTACTTCAATTTGAACCCCAATCTGGCAGTCCAAGAAAAGTCAGTCAGAGTGTACAGTGATCTATGTCTCCAAATAATCAAGCTGTGTAATGTAATAGATGGAAGTATTTACAAGAAGCATTAAAAGAAACACAGAAACATGAAAGGTCTGAGAACTGCTGGCCCTGCTAAGGAGTTGGGGATGAATGAGATTATTTCCTGAGATGCCATATTTTAAAAATTAGATCTTGGAATAGAAGGAAAAATATAGAAGAAATCCTGACATACATGTTCTTAATAATGACAACAACAAAACAACAACAGCAATAATAATATTGGTAGTAGTAATAGTAGTAGTAATAGTATAATGTCCTCCACAAATTAAGAAGACTATTAGGGTAGCAGAGTGACTTCTTATACATGCAGATTCTAAGCTAAGATTTCATTAACATACGCAATATCCATTTCTTAGAGTTCTTTTACATGAATCGAACAGATCCATGTTTAGCTCCTCAGTGATAATTTATTTGCATTTCTCCATTCATGCTTTATTATCTGTTTATGCTTTAGTTATCTATTTATTAGAGCTTTGCTGAGAATTAGTTCATTTTATATAAATCTTTTGGAGGCAAAATTTCAGCCATCCTTAATGCTTAGAGGCAATTATTCAAACATGTTGCCCTATGGCTAACAAAGCAATTACATGTGAGACCTACTTAATATGTGTGATAAAGTAATCTGCCACTACACAACAATTGTTGCACAGGCATTCAACAGTGAAAGAATCTAATCATAGTCATAAAATGATGCAAATGGCAGAAGTTATGACTGAAGATGCTCCCAAAATGAGTATTTCCAATTTTAGAATAAGCATCCTAAGTGAACTCACATTGGTTTTTGGAACTGGATTTCTCTGGAGGTGGTTGACTGGTAAATGTTAAGTTGCTGTCACCATTTTCAGATAAGAAATAATGCTAGTGTGTACATTTTCTTAGTCTCTATAACCCCCTTAAATGTGAACACATAAACTGTCTCAAAATTAGTTCTTTCGGAACATTTTTCTTATGGTCTGCCTATTAAGTAGTAGTCAGCAAGTGAGCCAGCAAATTCTTGGTTAGTCAAAAGAAACCACTGAAAATAGTATAGCCAATAGTTGGATAAAGCTAAACTGCTTTGAGATAAGCAGACCCAGCTGAAGAAAAATGAGAGAATGAGCACTACAGAAGATGTAAGAAGGCGAAGTTTCATGGTTTCATATTGAAAACTACATCAGTAAAACCTATATTCCAATTCCATGAATTGTTCTCATGGCAAAGCTTATAATGAGAACAGCAAATGACAAACATAAATCAATTTTCATGGTTAGGAAGAAACAAACTTCACTTACTCCCCTAGCTTTCATGCTGCTTTCTTGGATGGTGTACAGTCATTCAGGAATTTCAGCTGAAGTCCATGGCTCAGCTTGTGTGAAGCTGAGCACAAGTATTTGCAGCATTTTGCAGGGACAAAATCATACACAAAAGAATTGGGGGAAAAAAAATGCAAGTGTTTTTTTAAAGAGGACTTTTTGGGGAGAGAGAGCATGAGAGTTAAATTATTTTTTCCAGACTTCAGTTTCCTAATTCTAGTAAGACTTTAAAAACTGGCAGAGGAATATGACTAGTATGGATCCTCTTTTTTAGTTCAAAATCATGTGATTATTTTAAAATATGCTACACATTAATGAACTTGCAAACCAGAGCAGTAATGAAGTAAAAGTTACAGAAATTGATTTTATTTTTTTCCCCTTGCCTATATGGGGATGATGGATAGCCTTTATTTCTTTGGCTTTATTGTTCACTGTGTCTCTTTGAATAAATGCTGAAGACCATAATAAATTAACATCATATTTGCAGAACTACTTTCTGAAACTAAAGGTTATTTGGATGTTAGACTACCAAAAATTTCCAAAAGGGTACTCTCTGTCTCTGTTGTCTAGATGCCAATTAAACTGAAATTTATCAATTAGTTTATGTTCAGCATGGATCCATTCTAATCTGACAGAAGCAAATGCCTACTTTCTGATGTATAATTTTATGAAAGGAATTTGTTCACAGTGCAGAGATATTTTTCATTCCCAGTTTACACTGTGGCTTTCTTTGGCATGCTGCTACATTAACCTTTTAGTCTTATCAGTGAATACTAAAATTGTTGCATCCATTAATAACAAATAAAACCATTTCGTCCTTCACTGTCAAGGAAATAATGTAGGATCACCTTGAATTCATTAACTACCTTCTTACAACTCAGCTATGTCTGGATTATTCATTATACATACAGAAATGCACTTGTTTATGAAATCCTAATGTGATGTCTGACACTACACTACCTTGTGGAAGCCCTTACCTTGTCCTAAGTTTAAGAACTTTAAGAAAGCCCTTAGGTTTAAATGCCAAGGAAATACAACACTGATTTAAGAAGAAAAGCATTTCAAAAGAATAAGTAATAATAAAATAAATCTTTATTGCAATATAAAAACAATCAAACAAACAAACAAACAAAACAGAAATGTTAAGGCAGAAAATGCTCTCCACCCACATCAGTTACCTTTTAAAAACAAAATCAAGAAAAGACTTTCTAGCATCTTCTGTGCTCAAATACTCATTGTTCTCAATACAAGGACTTTCTTATTAGTTATACATTACCTTTTTACTGAAGGTTTCTAATTATATAGGGTCCCAGAGATGAAATGACATAGATTTTCTAATAGATTTTCTAATTTTAGATAGTGTGTAGACCACTACCAAGATATGTATGTGGGATGTGATGTGAGATATTAATTGCTTTAGACATAAGAGCTGCAACCATGATCTTACTGATCTCAGTGCTATACAAACAATCATGGCATCAGGTTCTGGAAGGTGGGAAATAAAAGTTGGAAAGATCTATGCATTATGAGTCTTTCTGTGCTGATATTAAGAAGTCAGATAAGCATTAGTACCTGATTTACAATGCTGCTGCAAAGCAGCTTTCTAAAGAGCTCTTGGGTTTGTTCCCATTATAATGAAACATACAGTATATCTGGAGGATATACTAAAATCAGATCCTATCAGGAAAGCACTATTGGAAGTGTTTTTTACTGACATTATCAGTATCAAAGAGATGGAATTTAAATAAATATATAAGTAAATCCAGTCAGCTCTTATCAGTTTGCTTACATACAGGGTTGTAAGTATGTATCTATCCTGAATCTCTTTGTGGCTGAGTAGGCTTGTGAGACAGATACAACAGATCAATAAGCAAATAGATAATTTTTATAAACAAGTAGAAGAAACTAATTCAGAATATAATAACAAGCACAATAATAAAAAATCAGTTCTGTCTATTAAACACACCCAGTGTCATGACTTTCCAGTTACTTTATCTTTTCATTCAACTATTGCAGGGTCCAGAAAGGGAGTTTGAAAGTCTTGGTTATATATGACTTAGAATAAGCAGCCACTAAAACAGAATCTTTGGTTTAAATATATAGTAAAGAACTCTACAGATCTCTCTTATTTTCTGCATTTCCCTCCTTCTGATATTATCATCTTGCAACATATTTTGGGCAATAATGGAATATATTTCTCATAACCCCAATTTATATGTATGCATACAGTTACAAAATTCATACTTTTTCTATGGGTAATCAAAGAGATTCATGAGGTCTTACAGATGATTCCCTTCTACCAGATCACTCTTGATATATGTTCTTCAGCCCCTGCCAAAACTACTTTAATGATGTTTCCAAAGACTAGCTAACTTTGCCATACGGGGTATTTTCTCTTGGGTTTCTACTTCAAATTATTCTGGATCATTTTGCTCAAAGGGATTTTTCTTTCTGCTGAACATATTTCCTGTAGGAGTATATTTCATATGGAAAAAAAAAGAGGGATGGTGGGAACTTTTTTTTTTTTCTTTTCAGTTTCCTAGTATTTTGAAAATGACAACACAGAAAATGAAAAGAAAAAAAAAGATTTTATTTATTCCTCTGGCAATAACAGCTCATCCTCTTCACTGTAGATCTAGCAAGTAAATAAAGTTAGAAATAAAATTTATAAACCTTAAAAAGCTTCACTCAAGACTGTCTTTAGTTGAATTTTTGGCTGAATTCTTCCAGCTGCTACAGCCATTCTAAGCTGTTCAATCAGTGAAAAGAGACTGCAAAAATTAGGAAAACTGGTGACTTAGATGAGTGGTTCTGCTCATACCTATTTGTACGTCACTGTAGGAGCAGTCAGTGTACCCAGGAGAAAAAGTAACACAAGGAAATATAATAATTTGACAATTAACAAATTTAATATATATATTTTGTTAATGCATCAAAATAATATTTTAAGTCACATAAATAAGACTGACGACTGTCAAAAGCCTTGATTCTCCACTGGAGACCTGAAAAACATGTTTTAATACACTGCATGGAGGCTTATTTCAAGACTGTACCAGTCTATCTAAAGGAGTACAAGCAAGGAGCTGTATGCCTGTGTCCTATAAGGTCACTTGCACTTCTGTTTTTAATTGAAGTCTGAGCAGTAGACTGAAGTTAGCAATGTATTCTAGTAAGCCTTGAGGTCAAGAAAGATTAAAGGTTTCGGTTTTGTTTTTGTTTTTAAAAAGACATTTCTTCTTTTTCTTAAGTAAGGAACATATAAACTGAAACAGGTTATATTACCTTATTTCAAAGTAAGAAACTAAATAACTTAAAAATCAATGAGACAACCTTCTTTTCTTATGGCTAGTTGTGCCTATTTTTTAGTTTAGACCAAAACTGGAGCAGGCTTTGGGCTCTCCCCAAATTTTAGCCATTTGCTTCAATGTGTAAAGTATTTCTCATGTCATTATCACCTGAATTTAAATGAAAGTCTACTCTTAGACTTTAAAAACTCGACTGAATACTGCAAGCAGAAGCAGTAGAGAAAGTGTGTCTATGTAGCTTAAAAACCTTATTATTCTCCATTACCCTTCATTCCTAGCCCTTGAAATAGCCATATTGGATTGAAAAGTTGATCACACTGAAGATGTGAAGAAACTTCATTTTCTTAGTCATTTTAGAGTAAGCTAAAAGCAAATGACAAAAGTAAAAGACAAATAAATAAATAATATTAATAAAAAAGAAGCTTTATGTCATATAGCACTGGGAACTATGAGTTAAAATGGTAGACAGACATAATAGTATCTATTTAAGAACTCATATATATAGGTATATTTCTTCTAATCTGCTTTCTAAGTTGCCTGGATGGGAGTCCATATAAAATTTATAAGTTTTACTTAAGTTCTTCTGAGAATAACTAAGCAGTTCTTGCTAAGTTCCAGCAATCATCTAAGCTTAAACAGTGCTCAGCTATTCCTGCCTGTATTCTTTTCTAGGGTTCTGTCGTCATAGTTTTTTTGGTTGTTTGGCTGAGGGTTTGGTATTCTTGTGTTTCTTGTTTTTTGGTTTGTTTGTTTTTTGGTTGTTGTTTTGTTTTGTTTTTGAAGGAAAAAAAAGGCATTTTGTGTACTTCTTAAGTACATCTTTTTTAGTAGAGACATTCTTGGTAGAAATAAACAAAAGGTATATAGAGATATGTTTTCACAGAAGTTAATTTTATTAGTGACCCAAACTCAAGAAGATGTTTAGTGAAATAGAGGCTAGACAAATAATTAATGGTTACCTCTACTATTTGTGAAGGATATCTGAGTCACCAGGGATAGTTGTCTGCAAAAGAACTTCAATGCATCGTAAAAAGGCACTGCAAGAGCAGGATCAGTCCAAACACATTGTATGAGTAGCTATGACTATCCTATCATACCAACTGTCCTAGTCAATTGCCAATTTTACCTTGACTTGAGGGATGCTAATCAATTATATTATAATTTTGCATCTACTCTCACTTTAGCAGGGGACTGGAGTTTCATTCAGTCTGAGCTTCTGTACTTAGTTTCATTGCTCCACTTAATATCATGCATTACGATTATTTCTAGAAATTATTGCAAGTGTTATAAAGAATGATCTCTTTCTTGTTGTATGATTTTCTTTCACTGAGAGGTTTTCATTTGTCAACAATTGTTGTGGTTTAGCCCGGCTGGCAGCCAAACACCACACAGCCGTTCGCTCACCCTCCCCCCTCCCTCTCCGGGATGGGGGAGAGAAACGGGAAAGTGAAGTCTGTGAGTTGAGATAAAGACAGTTTATTAAGACAGGGAAAAGAATAACAACAATAATAATAATAATAATAGTATTAATAGTAATAATGTGTACGAAATAAGTGATGCACAATGCAATTGCTCACCACCCGTTGACCGATGCCCAGCCTATCCCCGAGCAGCCGGCCCCCCCCTCCACCCCGGCTAGCCACCCCTATATATTGTTCAGCATGACGTCAGATGGTATGGAATACCCCTTTGGCCAGTTTGGGTCAGCTGTCCTGGGTCTGTCCCCTCCCAGCTCCTGCTGCATCCCTAGCCTGCTCGCTAGCAGGACAGAGAGAGGCTGAAAAGTCCTTGGCTTGGTGTAAGCACTGCTCTACAACAATTAAAACATCAGCATGTTATCAGCGCTCTTCTCATTCTAACCCAAAACGTAGCACCCTGCCAGCTACTAGGAGGAAAATTAACTCTGTCCTACCTGAAACCAGGACAACAATAAAAAAAATCTTAATTGTAATTTATTTAGGGGAAAAATTAACTATTAACAAGGTACAAGGCCTAATAAAAATGCAACAGGTAAATAACGTCATTACTTAAGTAGGAACTACTTATTACTTTACAGTCTTCTGAAGGTATAAATAGAAATATACAAATTTGGACAAAAATTATTTGCTTTTTAGTGTTTTGTTTTGTTTTGTTTTTAGATTATTACTTTCATGCACATAACAATTTTTGGTTTAATTTCTAGTTGAGCAAAAAAAGACAGAGCTAGATTTGTTCTCTGTGTTGATGGGCAGTTTTATGTAAAATGTTAGATTAATGATAGGTCTGGATGCTCAGAAATATTGGACACTATTTCAGTACCATACAATAGGTATTTCACATTTGATTTCCATACAGCATTTTGCCTGATTGCCTGATGGCAATCTCAAGCTGACAATTGACTCACTGTATGGATTTATCTTCTGATGTCAATTTGCTGTAGTTACAATTGTGAATAGCATGTACCTTGAAGATGGATCTCATGAAGGGTCTCAGCTTAATTTATGTAAAATGTCTCTTTCCTAGCATCATGGTGAGGTCAACAATGAATATATGCATAGACCTCTGAAATGCATTCTAAAGGTATTATATGAGCAGGAAGTCCGTTACATGAATCTTGTCATTGCAGCTTGAATCAAGCAAAAAGCACTAAAGAGTTTCTGTAGTACCCTCACAAAGGAGAATATTTTGGCATACATTTATGGCACTTGGCAATAGATATTTTATTTAGGATTTTAGTGAGCATAACTTTAATTTTTTAACACTGACTAATAATTCTGCATTTTTTAACACTATATTTCCTACATAATGCTTCAGTTCCCCTTGACCTTAACTCTCTTGCCACAAGGGTCAGTTTATAAATATTCTATGGTAGTCTGTAAAAGAATAGATGTGAAAGCATCTTCATAATTTCTGAGTAACTGGGCTACCTAGGATAGTTTAGGATATTTATTAAAGAAAGCTTTTTCATTTATAGGTGTTTTATAATTCATTTTTCTTCTTGTCACAGAGAACTTATTTTCTTTTTTGAAAACCCAGTATGTTACATAATAATGTTTCTATTCAACACTAAAAAATAATATTATGATGGTTATAGGCCCCTAAGATCAGCTCTGTTGGATACATGTCCAACATTTTTTCTAGTGAAAGAGAATAATTTCTAGAGTTACATTTGTTTTTAGTAGACAACATTTTTCTGTGAGTCATGTCTCAATTTGCAATCTGTTCTCCTTCCCATAAACAAATGCTTTAAATGTGTAAATGATGCAAACATTTTGAAGAAAACAAAACAAAACTCTCCAATCTCACAGAAATTATATGATCTGTAAAAACTACAGGCAAAACTTTTTGGCTGCATTTCCTGAGGGTGTTGAGTTGTTTTTATTGCTTCTGAGTGTAACTGAGTCCTTTCCTCCATTGAGGTACTGATGAATCCAGTTTTACAGCATATCATTAAAACACCTGTAGGCAATATATTCACAGCTCCCAGAATCAATACTTCCAGTTACCTACAAAACCAGTGCTTTTAAGTTGTTCTTCACAGTTTCCTAAGACATGGGACAGGGAGGAGGAAAGGAAGTAAGAGCAAGAACGGGCAAACATACAGTCTTCTGACAGTTATTGGATCTATTGAAAGGGCTCTTAAAACATAATGAACACCTTCATTTCTTATATCTTGCTTCTGCTTTGTTCTGCAAACCATTGAAATCTTTTACAAGAGTGAAACTTTCCCTTCTGACATAGATTTATTGTAAGGAAATTCTTGTATTTTAAAAGGGATTAAAAAAACACCACCACACAAAAAAAAAAACAAAAAAAAAAAACAAAAAAACAAAACAAAAAAAACGTTCTGACTCAAGGAGATATCATTTTCTGAGATCCAATAAGCCTGATGCAGAGTTGTTGCATTTAATTTTCTGTGCACCTTATCTCACAATAAACTCAGTGTAATATAGGTAAAGTATATCAGTGATGGTTTTCCACCCCCATTCCCCTTCCTCTCCTTCCCCCCCCCCCCAATATAAAGACTACAACAGGCCCTATCATAATTAGATACCAGACTTATTTTTTTATATATATATATATAAAATGGGAAGAAAAAACTACTTAGGAATTATTAAACATCAGAAAGTAAATGGTTTTTCTGCAACCTGCATAGCACATTCTGGTAACAAACAACAACATCAGCAAATATTTTCACATTTCCTTACACACAAACAGAGTCATTAACTTAAAGTTAATGTTGCTTGAATTCAATTCCTACCAACAGGCTTGGCAGAAAAGCAAGGAAAATTAAAGTGTTAAGCCATTCTAACTCCAAACATGCTGGGTAACTGGACAACAGTAGAAAGGCAAATGATCACTTTTTTCCCCCTTCCCTGTAGAAAAATACAGGTAGCTCTCTAAGACTGATGAGATTTTTCTAACTCAATAAATGGGAGAAAAAAATAGAATAGGGTGGGAAATCTAACATTTAGCTCACTATGTATAATGAATAAGAAGGATTAGTGAAGCTAAATGCTTAAAGCAAATACATACAACATTGCAATGTACAATGTCAAAAAAAAAAAAAAAAGTCCTTCTGTAGCTGCCAATTTTCACCTATTGCTTCCAATCTCTTTTAAGATTAATGTTCCTCCAAACATCTTCTAAAAGGGAAAATATGCACAACTCTACTCCATGAACATATGTACCAACAGCATCCCACTAAGAAAACAAAAATCACTGCTTGGGCCAAGCACCCAGGTTTAGACCCTTTATGGACTATGCCACATTGTTCACTGCCAGCAAAAAGAATTGTTATCAAACAGTTCAGCATAAAATAAGAGGCCAGTTGTAGATAGAGGCCACTGCAGTCAGGAAATCCCCACTGCTTTAATGTGTTTGGTCACTAATAGTTTATATTGGTCCTCTACTGCAATTCTGCAATATAAGCAAAATTCCATATTCTATTGTTTCCAGACTTTTAGAGCTCCCATTCTAGCAGTGCATGTACTTGCACTAGCCTAGGATGAGCTAATTTCATGTCAAATGTGCAAAAACATTTGTGAGGAATAAAATAAGCTTCAACTTGTTCAAACAGTACAATCTTTTCCTGTGTTTCAAAGAACAACAAAAAATTATTAATGAATAATTATTTAAAATAATAACACTGAAATACTTTCTTTTCTTTTCAATATTCTCCTACACTTCTTAAATTTGATCCAGCTAAATTTTTGACTAGTTTCTGTTGTGACGAACAGATTCTGTTTCCAAAAATAGCCCTCTGCTTTGCATAGGCCTCATGTTGAAAACGCTGCTTAGACTTCCAACCTAACATCATATCTTTGAATTTCAATATGAGATATCTGCCTGAGGAAATATTCAGCTGAGGGGTCAAACGATCTGGTTTGTCTCAATCAGAAAGCATGCTCCTTCAGAAAACTGGGATGCTTAATGGGTAAAGCAAAAAGTGTTTCCCTAGGTAGTTCTTTCTGTTCTACATAGATTTTTAGGGCCTTTAAAACTGGCCTTTCATATTACACTTAAAAAAATATTTACAAAGTTTTAGATAGAATGTAAACTTCTCTGGAAAGAATACATACACAGCCTCAGAATTAAATCTGTTCAGGAGAAATGTGTTTTTAATGCATTGATTTTTAATTCTATGGAGTCAAGTGTAAACAATCAGTCAAGATTGTTTATATTTTTATATATTTATATATATTTTTGCTCTTGCTTCTATATGAGGAGAAAAGATCATGATACCATGATCTGGCATCTTTTTTTTTTTTTTTTTTTTTTTTTTTTCCCAAGGGTTTTTCATATAGAGGTTCTGTAAGTGTTTGTTTAATGTAACCTATTACACATTTTGACATTGTGCATGTGCCTGTCTTTAGTTATAAAGGTGTTTACTAGTGGTTGTTTTATGTGGGTTTTTGCAATGCTACTATGAGCAGGTTTGACTGACATGATAAAGTCTGGAGGTTAAAGTGATACTCTTTCCAACAGAAAAAGGGGCTCTTGTGGAGCTGAAGGTTTTCCAAGTAACTGAAATGGCATTTGTACTCTAGTTAACTGTCAAATCATCTTCTGAACAGGAATAATGCTAACCAGATGGTTATAATGCATATTGATGGACAATGATTATGTATGTACAACAGTTGGGGTTGTTGAAGATTTCACTGTCCTCAGCCAGGAGGATCAAAATGACAATCCATCCAGTGCTTTCATGCATAAGATTAGGAGGATAAGCTCTCCCTTATGCTTCATCTCACAGATACTATGGATTAATTTCCTTGCCACTCTGTCTTCTTTCACAGCAGGTTGGCAAGCCAATGTTATCCACTGACATTCCAGTTAAGCACACCAGGTAGTAATAAACCATGTCTACTATATTCATCAAAAAATACTGGTCTTCCCAGGAGTACTAATTTGAATTACAGAAGAAAAAAAAAAAAAAAAAAAAGAAGAAAAAAAAAGTTATGAAAGGCAAACAAGAGACTGATTATTTTAAATTTCCTCAAAATGCTCATAAATTAATCAGAAATACAGTCTGTTCTCAGAGAATGTTCTAATTTAATTTTATTTCAATACAGTGCAGTATCACAATTGAGAATACGGAAGAAAGTGGAAATAATATAGTCATTAATGCATTAAAGCAGACCACATTTTAAAGATCAGCTCATCTGATTTTGCTACAAAGTTTGGTGATACACATATATATGTGGATGTATTGATATTATTTTTTATCTCATAAGTGAAACTTGAAGGTATGTTGTTTAGAAGATTTGAAAACTAAAGGTTTTGCTAAAGACTGGGACATCTGAACGACAGATAAAAGAGATGGTCGAGGAACATGTGGAATGGCTTTTGAACTTAAGAGAATCCATATATGTTTTTGTACTACACAGGAAATTACTTCCTTTGTCAGCTCTTTACAGGTGCAAGTATGACTGATGCTATCAATATTCAGAGACAAGAGAAGAAATATAGAAGGAAAACAGAATGTGATCAAGAAAACTATCATACTCTGTCTTATATTTGCATTCAAGAGCTTCCAAGGATATTAAAGGTGGACCATAGAGACATAGGAAAAAACAATGCTATGATATCAGAAGACCAACACAACCAAAATGGTAGGCAAGCAAGAAGGTACTGTTAGTGTCATTGCCTGTAGACCTGATAAGAATACCGTTAGTATCAGTGAGATAAGCATCTAAGGATAAAAACTAAAGTGCATGGACCTGCAGTCTGTCAATAGGGGAGAAAAAGAAACAAATTTTGGAAGGGTGCTTTACTTACTGTCTGTATACACTGAGGAAAGGAAAAGTAAAGATAGAATCCTAACTGTTTTTTGTTTTAAAGACAGGAAGATTGAAACTTCATAGACAGGAAAAAAAAAAAAAAAAAAAAAAAAAAAAGTATATACTCAATAAGGTTTCAGGAAGAAAATTAGATCTAATTTGACCATGTTGGCCTTCTGGGACGGAGAGAGAGATTCTGAAGACCGATAAAATATAAGATTGAACATAAAGAATATGAAAGATTGATAAGTTTAAGATTAATTTAGTTAGAAGTGGAGTTTAAATCCGTGTTAGCTAGTGGGCTTGTTCAGGAAGAACTTGAAAAATGAAAGGAGATAGTAAAAAACTGATATGAAGATAAAAAAAGAGAACTATTAAAAGACATAATAATAAAATTCCAGAGAGTACAGAATATGAGTGAGGAAAAATAAGTTATTTTATCAAAAATAGATAAAATTAGAATTGATTATAGTCTTAGAAGCCTGTGTGACAATGAGGCATTTGAGACACTGACACGATAAGTTTTGATGACATAAACAAAGAGATAAGTTTGTCTCGATCATTAAGCAGTGACTACTTTATAATTAGCCAGTAATATCAGTAATCTCAGAAGAGACATGGATATTGGCTGCAAAAATATGACTTAAGATATGTGGAGACTATTTATCATGTGATTGACAAACTATATTAACCCAAAGTCATTGACAACATAACAGTCAAATAAGCAGATTTTTCTAAGCCATATTTAAAGTCACTGAAAATGTTTAACTGTTTCATATACACAGGAGAGGAATTAGTGCATAAGAAACAAGAGATATATTTGCATTGAGTAGATTGAGATGAGCAGTAGTTGATTGGAGATGAGCAGATTTCCTTCAACCTGCCTATACTGCAGTTAATCTTATGGTAGATGTCTAAAACATACCTGATGAACTATGTGAGAAGTGACAGCTTTTCTCTGTTGACTAGACAAGATATTCAAAATCTATCTCAAATATAGGGGTTTATGATGTAGATTTGTAAAACTATCTTAGAAGAATTTCCCTGTAACTATTTACAGATCTTTTATTGTTAACCAAACAGTAAATATATGAAGTATTTGAAAATTTAAGGAATTAAAATTTAAAAAGCATCTAAAAGATAAGTAAATCATTCTGCATTGTCAACCTACATTTGCTACAAGGACATCAGAACAAAATAGCTTTTCTTTTCATTTTTCCCCTTTATTGTTTTAAGTAAGCCATTTTAATGAATTTCCAAAGTGGCCAAAGAATAACTTCTTCCTATTTATTTCCATAGCACACTCTAAAAACAGACAAAACAATCTTCCAGTCTAACTATTAAATTTATATAAATGTAAATTTAATCTGATAAAGATTAAGAAATAGCTTTATAATTGTTTTTATTCATAAAGCAGAAAGAGAAGGGGTGCAAATCTGCAAGCAACAAGCACTAATAGAAAAGCATGCAGGGAAACTGATAGCCTGAAGGCTATCAAACGGGACTTTAGGGGACTGGGACGTTTAGTGGATGGAGCGGGAGTACAGGTGGTGTTTTTGTCTATCCCTGCAGTGGCAGGGAGGGGTACGGAGAGGACACAGAAAACGCACCTGATTAACACGTAGCTCAGAGGCTGATGCCAACACAGAAATTTTGTTTTTTTTGACCATGGGGCACTTTACTCGGCACCCGGCCTGGTGACCGCAGACGGGTCCCTATCTGTAAGGGGAAAATGGATCCTAGCCCAGGATCTGGCAGGGCTCGTTGAGAGGGCTTTAAACTAGGAAAGAAGGGGGATGGGGCTGAAATTAGGCTTGTTCGAGCTGTACCAGAGGGAACAATGGCAAAGCCGGGGAAGAAGGCAATGGCCCGACTGAAGTGCATCTACACTAATGCACGCAGCATGGGTAACAAACAAGAGGAGCTGGAAGCCATCGTGCAGCAGGAAGGCTATGACTTGGTTGCCATCACGGAAACGTGGTGGGACCACTCTCATGACTGGAGTGCTCGAATGTCTGGCTATAGGCTCTTCAGAAGGGACAGGCAGCACAGAAGGGGTGGTGGTGTGGCTCTCTATATTAGAGAGTGTTTTGATGTTGAGGAACTTGAGGCTGGGAATGATAAGGTTGAGTCTCTTTGGGTTAGGATCCGAGGGAAGGCCAACAAGGCAAGCATCCTGGTGGGGGTCTGTTATAGACCGCCGAACCAGGATGAGGATACGGATGAGGAGTTCTAAAGGCAGCTGGCAGAAGCTGCGAAATCGTCAGCGCTTGTTCTCGTGGGGGACTTCAACTTCCCAGACATATCCTGGAAGCACAACACAGCCCAGAGAAAGCAGTCTAGGAGGTTTCTGGAGAGCGTGGAAAATAGCTTCCTGACGCAGCTGGTTAGTGAGCCTACCAGGAGAGGTGCCCCGCTAGACCTTCTGTTCACAAACAGTGACAGACTGGTGGGAGATGTGGTGGTCGGGAGCTGTCTTGGGCAGAGTGACCACGAAATGGTAGAATTCTCTATTCTTGGCAAAGTCAGGAAGGGGACCAGTAAAACCGCTGTCTTGGACTTCCGGAGGGCTGACTTTGAGCTGTTCAGGACACTGGTTGGCAGAGTCCCTTGGGAGGAGGTTCTGAAGGGCAGAGGAGTCCAGGAAGGCTGGGCACTCTTCAAGAAGGAAATCTTAATGGCTCAGGAGCGGTCTGTCCCCACGTGCCCAAAGACGAGCTGGCGCGGAACTAGACCGGCCTGGCTGAACAGAGAGTTGTGGCTCGAGCTTAGGAGAAAAAGGAGGGTTTATAATCTTTGGAAAAGAGGGCGGGCTACTCAGGAGGACTATAAGGATGTTGCGAGGCTGTTCAGGGATAAAATTAGAAAGGCCAAAGCTCATCTGGAGCTCAATCTGGCTACTGCCGTTAAAGATAACAAAAAAAGTTTTTATAAATACATTAACACAAAAAGGAGGACTAAGGAGAATCTCCATCCTTTACTGGATGCGGGGGGAAACTTAGTTACAAAAGATGAGGAAAAGGCTGAGGTGCTTAATGCCTTCTTTGCCTCTGTCTTTAGTGGCAAGACCAGTTGTTCTCTGGATACCCGGTACCCTGAGCTGGTGGAAGGGGATGGGGAGCAGGATGTGGCCCTCACTATCCACGAGGAAATGGTTGGCGACCTGCTACAGCACTTGGATGTACGCAAGTCGATGGGGCCGGATGGGATCCACCCGAGGGTACTGAGAGAACTGGCGGAGGAGCTGGCCAAGCCGCTTTCCATCATTTATTGGCAGTCCTGGCTATCAGGAGAGGTCCCAGTCGACTGGCGGCTAGCAAATGTGACGCCCATCTACAAGGTGGGCCGGAGGGTAGACCCGGGGAACTATAGGCCTGTTAGTTTGACCTCAGTGCCAGGGAAGCTTGAATGTCATCACGTGGCACTTGAAGGGCAACCAGGCGATCAGGCCCAGTCAGCATGGGTTTATGAAAGGTAGGTCCTGCTTGACGAACCTATCTCCTTCTATGACCAAGTGACGCGCTTGGTGGTTAAGGGAAAGGCTGTGGATGTGATCTACCTTGACTTCAGTAAGGCTTTTGACACCGTTTCCCACAACATTCTCCTCGAGAAACTGGCTGCTTGTGGCTTGGACTGGCGTACGCTTTGTTGGGTTAAAAACTGGCTGGATGGCCGGGCCCAAAGAGTTGTGGTGAATGGAGCCAAATCCGGTTGGAGGCCAGTTACTAGTGGAGTCCCCCAGGGCTCAGTACTGGGGCCAGTCCTCTTTAATATCTTTATCGATGACCTGGACGAGGGGATCGAGTGCACCCTCAGTAAGTTTGCAGACGACACCAAGTTAGGTGCGTGTGTTGATCTGCTCGAGGGAAGGAAGGCTCTGCAGGAGGATCTGGATAGGCTGGACCGATGGGCTGAGATCAACTGTATGAAGTTCCAGAAGGCCAAGTGCCGGGTCCTGCATCTGGGGCGCAACAACCCCAAGCAGCGCTACAGGCTGGGAGATGAGTGGTTGGAAAGCTGCCTGGCCGAGAAGGACCTGGGAATACTGGTTGATAGGCAGCTGAATATGAGCCAGCAGTGTGCTCTGGTGGCCAAGAAGGCCAACAGCATCCTGGCTTGCATAAGAAGCAGTGTGGCCAGCAGGTCTAGGGAAGTGATTGTCCCCCTGTACTCAGCTCTGGTGAGGCCGCACCTCGAGTACTGTGTTCAGTTTTGGGCCCCTCGCTACAAGAAGGACATGGAGGTGCTCGAGAGAGCCCAGAGAAGGGCAACGAAGCTGGTGTGGGGTCTGGAGAACAAGTCTTACGAGGAGCGGCTGAGGGAGCTGGGGTTGTTTAGCCTGGAGAAGAGGAGGCTCAGGGGAGACCTCATCTCTCTCTATAGGTACCTTAAAGGAGGCTGTAGAGAGGTGGGGGTTGGTCTATTCTCCCACGTGCCTGGTGACAGGACGAGGGGGAATGGGCTCAAGTTGCGCCAGGGGAGGTTTAGGTTGGATATTAGGAAGAACTTCTTTACTGAAAGGGTTGTTAGGCATTGGAATGGACTGCCCAGGGAAGTGGTTGAGTTGCCATCCCTGGAGGTCTTTAAAAGACGTTTAGATGTAGCCCTTAGTGATATGGTTTAGTGGAGGTTTTGTTAGTGTTAGGTCAGAGGTTGGACTAGATGATCTTGGAGGTCTCTTCCAACCTAGACGATTCTGTGATTCTGTGATTCTGTGAAACACAGTAAACTGGTTGACCTAGCAGTAGACAGAACGTGGCTACATTAAAACAGAGTTAAGCTGTTGGTCAAAATATAAAAATGCAAAATATTTATTAATTTAGTGAAGTAAAATCTCTGTGCATATCTGAAGCTCATGATCATATGAGAACTCATCCTGTACAGTAGTCACACATGAGTAAATAGGTAGTCACACTGAAAAGACAAACTTTGTAGCAAGATGTTGGAACACTCTGACTTAGGTTAAAGTGCATAGCTTTTTTTTTTATGTCCTTCTTTTTTCATTTTTCAAAACTCACTAGATATTGGCTCTAGAATTTGACTATATATATATTAATTTCAGTGAATTCTACAATGAAAGTAGATAGTTGAGGAGATAAAGAATAATAATAAAAACAAAAATAGCAATGGATGATTGAACTAAGAATAGTATTGATATGTTAGAGAAATATCAGCAAAAATCAAAATGCATCTAGGGCACATACTGAGCTCACAAGTAGGGTTGAAAAGTCATATAACAATAAAGACAAAACTAGAATAGCAAATAAATAACTGTTGGCTTGTTGTTTGTTTGTTTGTTTGTTTTTAAATAAGGAAATCACATCCTAGAGGAAACTTAATTTTTGTCCATATTCAACTTTCAAGAAAATTCCCCATCAATCCACTGATCCAGGGTATCTCCATAGCTGACATTTTATTTTTAATCATTAGTATTCTTACTTTTGTGCAGGCTAGCTTTAAGTTTATGGTTACAGACATCACAGAAAAGAAATAGAAAATGGATGTGAAATACTGGGAGATTCCCCAGGAAATATTAAGGGAAACATAACAAATAGACAAGCCCTTTACCAAAAGAATGGACAACTCAGCTGGTCTACAAGATTTGAAATTGCAGCACATAATGCTTGCCAGCATTTCCCTCTTCCTCAAACTAAAGAACAACTATATATAGTTTTTTGTTTTCTCTTTAGAACAAAAACCTAGTTTTTCTACTACTGTATAATCAAGCATGAAAGTAGAAAAATGATTGAAATTTTCACTTCTCTATAATTCCTTTTATATTGGCTTCGAATGTTGGCCTAATATTCACTTTGAATCTTTCATATCTTTAACAATCTAGTAAATTCAAGAATCTAAAATGTAGCTTTTCAAATTTAAACAGTGAATTTATTAAACTCTTCAGAATGGAGAATTCTTAAAATACAGGAACAATACTATGGAATTATGAAAAATTACATATTTTATATTTTATAGGGAAAAAAAGTTTTGTCTTTTATCTCTGTCTCCACATTATATAAGTAGGTTGGCCTGAGACACCAGTTCTATTAAAGCAATCTTCCAAGTCCATGGTAATAAAACTATGACAGTGGAATATATGCCCTCTTTCATATTCATTCTAGATTACTTCCCTTCTGTATCCTCATTCCACTTTCAGAAGTGATGATCTCATTTCTTTGTCACAGTATTATCAGGGGTGTAGAGGCATGGGATATGAAATATGGAGAAGTTTTATTTTTGCTTCTATGGTCTGCATTGTTTAAATTTATTTTCAAACTGCACACAAACATCTTGTTATGATCTTCATAACAAGACATGATAGGTATCGATAGGAGCTCTCTTCAGGCTCCTCTTTTACACTGAGCTGACCAAGTTTATCCTGCACCAACGACCTGTGCAACACAACACAGCCTGAAGGCTATGTGGGACCATAGCACATGCCTACTTATGCTAACTGTTGTGTGGATCGCTAACTCCTTGCTGTACAGTTGTCTCCTAGTCAGGATCACTATGTTCCACCCCTTGAATCCATATACAGTTTATCTTTCCCTAGGATATTGTAAACTACAGATTATATTAATCACATACAAGTTCTCAAACCCTAAGTACAAGGTCCAATTGATCAGACATGACTTGTTCAAGGTAACTAACTCCTTGAATATGCCTTCTGCAAGGCTACCAATGCACCATAGCACTATTCTCTGCTATATAAGTAACTTAGTTGAAAATAGTTTTTAATATAGCATACATAAATGTGTGTATAGCACATACACAGAAGTTTTCTCCTAATTTACAATAGAAAATAAAGCAAAGAAAAAGGTTCAATCAGATGTATATATATATACACATCTACTAAGATCTACTCCTTTTTTAAGTTTCTGACCATACCCTGCCAAGTTCATCAGGAGATTTATCTGTTTTCAGGTTTTAACTGACTGTGAGTTGAGAGCATACTGTGAAGGATCTCCAGTAGAATAACATTCTATACATTCCTCTAATTCTCACTAGTATGAGGTTTTAACTGAAAATGTCATCCTTCCATAGATTTCCGATACGCATATTGTGAGAATCTGTCAGTAGTAACAAAAAAGATGTAAGCATCTCAAGGTAAGACCATGCAAAGAACACAGAGAGAAGAGGTGAGGTTCAATCTGTTTTTGGAAACTGTTTATTAACCAATATCTGAGAGATGTAAGGGCAGTTTTTACTCTAGCAGCTAAAACAATACCCGTAGGTCAAAATTTCCATTGCAGAACAAGAAGTCTTGTGAATCACTTTACATGGGTTTTCCTGAGTATAAGGTAATTTAATAAAAGCAAAGCAGAGCTCTATGTGAGAGCTCCTCTGTAACTGAAGACAGAAGCTTGGATATACCTGTATTCAAATAACTGAAACAAGGAGAAACTGTATGATATGCTCTATTTTTTGATGATGAAAGAGAGCAAATGCAAAGAGGGAACAGCTAAGGTAGAACTAACAAAACAAAAATGCTTGAAGGTGGAAAAAATAATAGAACAGGACAATGTGTTTTGATAAAAATGGGGTGTGGGGGGGGATTACATCAGTACATTCATCAACGAAGGGGTGATATGGTCACATATCACACAAAGTTCATATGCAGTGATTTGCCTCTAACAAGGGAGTTGTTTAGAAAGTTTTTCTTGCAGAAAATATATTTGTTTATATTCAGTATAGGACATACTTGAACATAGGAAATATTTCAGCTAGAAATATTTGATTCAAAAATCAAATAATGTTCATATATCATTTACAGACTGTGGAGTCTTACTGAACTTGTAGTCCACCTTTCTTATTCTCTTGTTCTCTTGTATTACAGTATAGCAAAACTCATTTCCGGATGTTCTGAATACAGAGCAAGGATGTTCTTGTCTGTGACATGTGAGAAGGCTATGAAGGAAAATACACTAATAACTAGATAATAGTCTGAATGTATTTGTCTAGAAATAATAACTGTGTAGTGTGATCCTGAGTGACAGAAAGGTGGAGGAAGCAGTGTAATGAGGGAAGGTGAGAACTGACTATATTTTTATTTGTTTGCTTTCTTCAAGGAAACAATTTTAATTTCATTAATTCTAAAATGAAGTCAATGTCTAAAAGGCACAATCAGAGAGATAAGATACAGGAAGGAGCAGAAAAAGACAAATTGTAATAGAACCATTCATTGTTAAAAAGAAAAAGATTGTCTTCAGAGAAAGGTATATACCTTTTCTCATTTCAGGTATTAGTTAACAAAATTTTGCAGAATTCTTGTTTCCGAAGCTGCTTACATTTCGAGCTCACATTTACCTGCTTGCAATCTGGGTCATTTTTTTTCTTTTGATATATTTACATATATTTCATGAAGAAAAAAAAAAAATATATATATATATATATATGGCACTGAAGCACTTATGTGATAAGGGCTGATAAATACTAATAGAATATTTATCAAAACATGAATGAAAGTTAGTAGATTTGTTTTTGCACCAACACAAATCATTTATTCTGTTCACAATAAATATTTTTGTCCCAGTCACCAGGGAAATCACACCCAACTACTACACATCAATGGTCTGAATAGCAGTTCTAAAGAGGGAGAAAAAGGGTGTTTTTTTAAAGTTGTGTTGGGAAAAGATGTAAGACAAAATCTGAATATAGAATTGTTGTAAGGAATAGAGCTCAGACACTACTTTCAAGATCCTTACATCGATTCATGCACACACGCAAGAATGAAATCCATGCCTGGTAAAATTCACAATACTGATTGGCACTGAGAAGAAGAGACACTGGGCATTTTGCTAAATGCCCAAACACCACAGTTCAACAAAGACTTCCAGACAGAAAGAGCTGTACCCATTTATACCTGCAGAGGATTTGGCCTTGGCTGACTACACAAGCTTTTCTGGTGAAGAGAAAATCTGTAATATTTGGTACTGTGATGCCATTCACAAAATATAACATGTAAAAGGCTGACTTTTAACAGTTTCATTACAGTTGTAATAGCTCGTATTACTGTTGAGAAAGTAAATGTCAGGAGTGTTGTTTCCAAAAAGGAGGCTATACCTCTTATGCTATTGCAAAACTGTGGAAATGCTATTGCAAAAAGTGGAACCGCGATTTCAACTGCATGTTCTTTCAGTACAAATCATCATAACTGCAATAATAATTTGAGTCCGTTCTGTTCAATGTTACTACAGCCTGAAAAGAAACACTTTTCACTTTTCTTTTACTGTCTGCACAATTGCGCTTCCATATTTAAACATATATTGCTACTATATTCACTACTTTTTTTTTTTTTTTTTTTTTTTTCCCCGGAAGAGTTTGCAATTTATTTCCAACAGAACACTGTATGCTTTCCAAAACAAAGAGTTTACAAGATTTCAGTATGATTTGCATAGCCCAGTATCATAGGTACAGTCCAGTCCTTTCTAAAAATTGAATCCTAATACTTAACTGCACTAAACTGGTTAAAATATTTATAAAATAATGCTTCCTTATAAATAATATTTCATTATCATCTCTATAATTACACTGAATTTCACTATAAACATCTAAATTTGTAGAGGTCCCATATTATGCTGAACAGTATTTCTCAAAGTAATACCTTACATCTAAGCAAACAAATTTTATGGCTATAACTCTATTGCTGTTTACTATCCTATATGATTCCAGTATTATGGAATGGTGCATTTTCCTTTCTGCAAGAAATTTATAAATTTACAAAATCAATGCCTTGTCTAATATGTATATACATACACACATATACATATATATGTGATATATATATATATATATATATATATATATATTTACATATTTTATCTTATGGCATCTGATTAATATTTCCCAAACTGAATATGAAGTCAGTCATGAATCCTTAATATAAAAATTCACCATGACTTTCAATCAAGACATAAGGAACAGTTAGAAGAGCCTTACTTTACAGATTTGATTTGCCAAATAAGCACAAGAACTGTCACTTAGTTAGCAGACAACATAATCTTTTTAAAAACTTCTTCTTAGGGTAAAAACAAACAAAAATCCATTCTTTCTTTAGTTTTGAGGAATCTAAGAGGAAAGCTTCAAACTTTTCCGCATGAGAGGACGAAAGAATTTGTTCTCTACTGTGCTATCAGGTTTTCACTCCATTAATTTGCTGTTCCAGGAGTGCAGTAGCGTTTAGAAATCTTTTTCTTTTATTTTTTTTAATTGAAATGCAAAGTACAATCTTATGTCCTTTTAATAGGATTAAAAGGTTTGTAATTCCCTCCTGCCTAGCTGGGTAATTGTACAGATGTACGTTAGTTATTTGTTTGTTAGTGTTAGTGTCTTCTACTGGTTCTGCTTTGTTTACTTGGCTAGGTATTCTGTGTTTTGAGGTTGGGGGCTGGGGGACTGGTTCACATGAAGTATTCAGCTTCTATCATAAACCTTAAAAGTAATAAAAATGTTAAAGAGTACTTTACCTCAACTTCTGAACATTTTCCTCAAATCAATGATTACATGTGAATAAACAAGCTTATGTGCAATTTTAAAAGTATATATTTTTTGGGGGGGATATGGAAATAGAAAGACAGGTGATTGTATATTATTTCCAGTTTCATTGTTGTAGCTATGATAGTGTAAGAACTATCAGTTAATCTGTGGAAGTAGAACGCTTTCACATTTTTATTTTGGTTTTCTTTTTATACTAACTGACTTTAATGACTTAAGTCTGATCAAAGGCACCTAAAGCTATTATGTACCATTGTTTATATTAGTATCTCCAGGCTATAGTTTCACTTTAACCTGAGCTAGGGTTGTTTCAGTTGGCACTGAAATTTCAATCTCAATGACAGCTCAGGATCAGATTTCAGAATCAAACCAAAAAGCAAATACCTATTTACACATACTTTTCAGTTTTTCTAAAGTTGGTGGTTTGGGTGCCTCATTTTATATGTATTTAATATACAGCCATTTACAATGGAGCCTTGATGACAGCAAGTGCTAAGCAGCTACCAACAGCCACACTTCTGCAAATGATTTGCAGCTCTCTATACATAAACGTAAGCATATTTTTACTTATCTTTATATTTGGAATAGGTCACAGAAAGAGTACTTAAGAGTTCAGCTCTTGGGGGAATTCATTACTTACTCATCTAAACAAGCCTGTGTTTTCCTACCATTTTAAGGTAAATCTCTGCTACTTGATGTATTTGTTGTGTTTGATAATACTGAAGAATTTGATGAGAAAGAAAGAAAGGAATGAAGCATTGGAAGCTATCCTATATCAGGTTTAGAAATCAGTTCTTCAGCAATCATCCCTTAAAAGACTGGAATCAGTGGGGATCATATACTACTTAAAATATATAGCTGATATAACTTGAATGATCTGTCAATCAAATAAGTAGGACAAGGATAGAAACAAAGTATTAAATAAGACTGACACAAAATCTGGAACCAGTGCAACAGTCCAATTTTCTTTGTCGTGTCTAAAACAATAGTATATGAACTAAGGGAAAGTACTTATTCCATAGCAAACCAAATCGTAACAGATATTAATATGAATTTCTTTCGTCCAGTTCCACGTTTTCAGTTGACTTATCTTTTGTACAGAACCTTTATCTTAACCAGAGTACCAATAAATCACTTTCTTAGTATTCATATAAAGGTTTTTATTCTGTGAAATTATAATTTCAACAAAAAAATTGTGGTCAGTACCTTGACAGTTTAATCATGGCCACTGTAATACATATATATATATTTGTCTTTTATCAGTTTTGAATATCTTGACTTTCAGTTTTACCAAGGACCTCCTTGGATCTTCTTGTTCTTGTACTACGGGTGAGAAACAGCTACGAAGATTAGGCAAATGACTTTTACTGTTCTCCCCTGAGCACCAGCGTAAGCCATGTTATTCTTTCATGACATTAACCTTTAAATAAAATGAAGTAACTTTGGCACTGTATTTTCCACATTTCCCCACAATGTTAGTTGCCTTTATTTCTTCCAGTTCTATTTGTTTTGGAAAAGGGTCATTGGGAATTCACTTAACATTATGTAATATGACATTTTTTTCCTGTAACAATATAACAATATTTCCTTATTATTCTTCTTTTCTGAACAGAAACTAGCAACTTCACTCTTTGATAATGAACAACCTTGTTATTATTGTTACTATTATATACCAGAATTAGCTTTTTTTTATTGAACATCCTATCACATCACTGAGTGCTTTTTTTCCTGAGCAGTTACTGTTAATTTACAATTTAACATTTTGCATGAGTTATTAAAATTGTCTTGCCATGTGGATTACCTTGGCTAGTACTGAATTTAATCTGCCTTCATGTTGACAAACTAAGTAATGCAGTAAACGTGCCTCAGAGCACACAGAGGAAAATATTTATAGTGTAAGAATATGCTATGAGTACAGCCACATTTCTGATAATAACCATACTCTAAAGACCATTTAACAAGTGTTTGCATCTACAGGATATAAATGCATTGTAGCAAAATTTTAATCATTATTGGAACTGAATGACAGGTAAAGTGAACAACTGTAAGAATGAACTGATTGAAAACATAAAACTATTCTCTTTCTCTAGGATCGATGGTATTTTATCATACAGGAAATATAGTTTATCTGAACAATAGCAATAGATGCTTACACACAAACACATGTAAGTGTATAATGAACGTGATTCATATATACTCTTAGAGATATATCTAATTACATGTTGTTGGAAAAGGAAAAATTAGGATGAATAACACCTGAGCTATCTGGCCAGAAACTCTTTAGCTATTTGTAGAGAAATGCTGTTATTTTAGGAAAATCACATAGGATCATAATTTCTGAGCTGAAATATTATATTAGTTAGAGTACTATTTATTTGCTGTAGTGTTTTAGATTCTTATAAAACGAATGTGTTTTTTATGTTGTTGCATTTGTATATTTTTTTGAAAAAGTGATTTTTGCCTTTGCGGTTAAAAAAAATAATATTTTCAGTGGGTGGAGAAAGCAGACTAAAATTTTAACAGCAATTTGTTTCTTTCATCTGAGGATCCATAAAAAGACAGTTAATGGACTTACAGCATGAAAGTTTAACTATAAGGATCTAAAAGTCAAAGGTTGTTTTTATGTTTATGTCTATGTTGCAAACCAATGTTAAACTCATCCCCAAAGGAAATAACTATTAATCATCAATAACACTTAAAGAATGTATATTTTCTCATCAGAAAGTAATGGTTCAGTGCCATGTAATTTAAGCCAATACTGAATTACATAACATACCAGTGACAGATATTCTTTCCCTTTGCTTATTCCATTTACACGATATATTTATGAATCTGTATCTTAGTCATCTTTGCAATTTGGAAAGAGATCAAATATCTCTGCTTCCATTAGGAACAGTAACCTATTGAAAACCATTTAGAAATAAAACACTACTTGATACAGACTCAATCACAAGTAGGAATATTGGCCACAAACAGCAATTATGTTTAATTTAAATCATTTCCTTTGCAGTTGACTGTAGTTCTTTTAAATATTGAATATAATAATAGTCTTCCACCTACTAAATCACATACTTATTTCCAATGTTAGAACGTTCATTGGCTTACGAAATATAATTATTAAGTAGAAGTACATGTATCTAAATTTTAATCTTTGCGTACCTTTCTGAAAAATGTAGATGCTTATGTAACGATGTTTGATTAGAAATAACAAATTGCATACAGCATATTTTTTCAAAGAACTATTTCCTTCTCATTATCTACTTCTGAATATATAATATTTGAGTTATATTATAGAAATGTGAGAGACAAATTATTGAAAATGTTGAACATAACAACATAAAAGAGTTTATCAAACCACTTTGGACAGAAATTTAGACCTTTCCACAGATTTTTTTTTCCCTGTGAAATTTACAATTTACCTGTGAAAAATCAAATTCTCCATTTAAGAACTATCTTAGGCACAAATTAAATATTAAGAAATAAATAGCCCTCTTTATTATTTTGGAGAAACTTCTGTAAAACTGTTTCATATTCACACTCTGATAAAATCCACAATCTACAACTATTCCATATAAAATATGATCGTGAACATTATTATGTACCATCTCTGTTTACTCACAAGTTCACATTAAAGTGTCTTAAGAAACATACTATTCAAGGAGAGATCCTTATCTACGATGGGAAAAGATCATGACACATCCAAACTGTAATTTACTACATAACTACATAATCACGGCATCTCGATGAATTTCCTGAATAAAAAATGTGTGTTTTCATGATAAAGAGATTTGACTTCTCATTCTTCTATTTGATGAAAACTATTGTGTTTGCTTGTTTACTGAGGTCTGCAGTGGAGGTGTGAGGTCTGCTCCAGAACAATTAATTCTAATCAGCCAGAGATGGCTTTAAAGAACAGATCCTCAAATGATACTAATGAACATACTTCAACGAATCGAAATCATGTATCATTGATTTTCCTGTACTAAAAAATCTCTGAAATGATCTAATTATTTTTCAAATGTTATACTATGCATTTTGCCCTTAAGCTCTATTTGCTGTGAGATATAATCTCTGAAATTTCAGAATTAAAGTTTGTAGAATCATGATTCTACATGAATCCAAGAGCTATTTCTTCAGTTAAACAAGGAACTTAGAGATGAAAATTACAGAACTTTACTCTTAGTCCACCTAAGATATTATTTAGCCTCATACCTTACTGAAGCTTTCTGGTTAAAAAAGTCAGGCTGTCACTTAAGCTATCTATCAGCAAATAGAACAACACATAGAAATAGTGATGAACACAGAAATTACTATATTATTAATATGTTAATCTAAACATTTTAAGGATTAAAATACATTAAAAAAGCTAAACTGCTATTCCAAGGCAGGAAAATCAAAATATTTGATATTTCTCTTCTTTTCTAGCATATTGACGTATTTCCAAGGGAACTATTGAGGATTTAGTGACTCACTTGGACTGAAAGTTTGATGTGTGATGTTATGTATGTGTATGTATGTGATGTGTATGTACATGTAAAGCCGAAATCAGACCAATGGAAGGATGTGCAGAATTTTTTTTTAAATTATATTTCTGGATGCAAAAACTGACTGGGGTTTTGGTTTGTTTTTTTTTTTTTTTTTTTTTTAATTATTATTATTAATCAAACCCTCAGAATTCTATTTGTTTTTTCCCCAGAGCAATTTTTAAACAAAGCAACATGCCTCAACAATAGAGAGTATACATGGAAGTAACAGTAGTCACTGGTTATTAACTCAGTACTGAGGAATTTGCCCTATATTTTTTGGTGGACTGATACCTGGAACAACTGAAGAACCCTGCTCAGCACATACTTTAGAATTTTTTTAGACTGTAAGAACATTCTACAGACTGAGTGTAATGTATATAGTGCAACAACTCTGAATACCTGGACAAGTCAAGAGAGGACAGGGTTGTTCACTGAAATTAACAGAGAAGACTAAAAAACTATAAGAGAAGGGAAATAAAAAGGCAAGCCAAAAGATGAGACAGTGCAATTAACAGTTCAAATTGAGGCAACATTCATTCTTCATAAAAGATTCTTATATGCCCCATGAGAATAATCAGGTTGTCACCAGCTCAGCACTTAGGAGAGCTGCATCCTGTATCTGTGCCAAATTTTCAGTGCCTCAGAGGATGATGAGTGCTCTCCCTCCTTTCTTCCTTTTGAAGTTATATTATATACCAAGGAGGAAGAAAAAATTCCCTGAAGCACAGAATTACCATGATACAGGTTTGATGCAAACAAACATAATTATAATGGTTAACACACATACACAGGTAAAACATTTATATTAATTGCAATACCACAGTCAAATGGATTGTGGTACAGAGAAACTCAATTAATAGTTGCTGGATTAAGATTATTCTTCTTTCTATTTTTATCTTCACGTGTTTCAAGTTTATTGGTGTTGGAGAGGATCTGACTACCACATGTAATGACATTCACTTAAAATTTCCAAAGCCACAACAACAAGTTAGAACAATGTCATTCTTTCTCTAAATCACCATTAATCCAGAGAATCTTATTAATTCTTCCTGCTTGGAAATAGTATCAAAGGAAAGAAAAAAAAGAAAAAAAAAAAAAGGAAAAAAAAAAAGAAAAAAAAAGAAAAAAGAAAAAAGGAGAGAAAGTCTAAGAAATTCTTGGAGGAATATATATTTTTGATCAGACATTTTTAAAAACGCATATTCTTTTTTAAAATGAGTGCCTGGGAAATTATATACTCAATAATAACTGTCAAATGGTCCTAGTTCTTATTTTAAGACTAAGGGGACATACTAATGTTAAATATATTTGTCTCTGGTTCTGAACAAATCATTCCTCTCTTCTGACAGAGTAATACTATTAGAGTAATATGCTCCTGATGCCTAAGCTGCATCTAACTGAAACACTGCTTATTACTGTCAAGAAAAGCAGTATTCAAATATATATAATTTGTTTCAGCTCTGTCATCTAACACAGTATGGAATGCAAAGTTAGTGTCTAATGCGGAAAATGTAAATCAGACTATAAATAACTTTTAAAAAAGCAAGCATAATAAAAGCAATTTATGTATTGAACAAGCATTAATATCACAGTGCTGTTAAACAAATAAAAGAGAATCTCATTACATGAAAATATGCCATTTGCAGACAACTTCTTTTTATTTATTTATTTATTTATTTATTTTTAATGTGAGGTTTGTAAAGGTGCAGAGAGCTTGCATAGTCACTTTATACATCAAAACCTTGCCAGGATCTGTTTATATGTTGGTACAGACAAAGTCCTACCATCCATAAAACATAAATCACATTTCCATTGATTTTCCTGAGGTAAGATTCACCTGAGAAAATTCATTTTATCTGCAGACAGTTATATAGGGAATTCCTGAAGGGAAGTGGCTTACATAGATACTGGTACCAGCTGTTCCTGCCTTCATCTCTGTTTATCACCTCTTCAGTTCTGGCAGTGAAAGTATTAGCTAACCCAGCCATAGCCTGTACATCTGAAATTATCAGGATTAAAAATCAGAGTGGTTGCACTGCCTGGAAAATCAACATCTGCAGAATCATGAGGTTTGAAGAACAAGCCTGGGAATCCCTAGAGTTGGAGAAGACCCCTGGGGGAGGAGAAACCTCATCTGTACCACAGGGCCATGAAATTCTCAATGCATACTTTGAGCAAAAAGTACCTACCAGGACTGCAGGTAATCTGTAATCTTTGTTTTAGTAAACTAAAGAGTATGGGGCTAACATACAGATTCTCAGAAGTCCAGGTAGGAAGCCAGAGTCTGGTCCCAAAATACCCAGATTGCAGACTAGTCTACAGCTACAAATAGGGTCCCAATGTATAACCAGTTTTAGATTGTTATGGAGTCCCTCCCAAACGATGAAAACCTTGCCTGAACTTTGGCAAACTAGAGTGTTTCTGTGAACCATCTCAGCTTTTAATTGTTTTGTTGGGCATTCTCGACCAGCTGCAGTTATTCTTGTACAATTTGCCTTCTATTGATATGTAAATGATTTTGATATTCAGCTTTAAATATCTGTTTCTAAATACTCACAGACTACACGCTTAAGAAGTTTACTAGGAATTCCTTTATGACATTATCCATCACAATTATTGCATCACACTTTGCAATTATACCTTATAAATATGATTGCATGTATTTACACTACTTACGCAATTAAAGATAATTTCATGAATTATGGAAACACAAGAAGAGCAACTAAGTTTTATTAAATCTGCAAAATACAAATGGCCTTAGCCGTGGGGTGAAATGATTCACAGAATCACAGAATAGTTGGGTTGAAAGGGACCTTAACGATCATCTAATTCCAAATCCCTGCCATGGGCAGGGATGCTTCCCACTAGATCAGATTACTCAAAGCCCCATCCAACTTGGCCTTGAACACTTCCAGAGATGGGGCATCCACAGCTTCTCTGGGCAACCTGTTCCAGTGCCCCACCACCCTCTGAGTAAACAATTTCTTCCTAATATCTAATCTAAACTTACTCTCTTTTCAATTAAATTTATTTCTCCTTGTCCTATCACTACACTCCCCGACAAGAGTCCTTTCACAGCTTTCCTGGAGGCCCCCAGCAGGTACTGGAAGGCCGCTCTAAGGTCTCCCTAGAGTCTTCTCTTCTCCAGGCTGAACCTCAACTCCCTTACTTCCAAACTACCTTACCATAAGCCAAACACTATATTAGCTGCATTAATAGTTAATTTCACAAAAATGAATTTCTTTCATTTACTAAATCTACTGCAAGCTTTTCTATACAGAATAGTCTTCTCTCCTTGCAGTCAACTCTGTTATGAAGAGTTATAAATATAATGTCAGGCACAGTGCTTAATTCTGTGAAAATTTCATTTATATTATTTATGTACTTATGTTATAATACTTATGTTAGTAACAGTGTTACTAATTAGGAAAATCTACTACTTCACACACTTTCTTAAAAGAAACTGAATATAATTAGAAAGCATAAAGTTTATCGTCATATAATTGGCATTCTTTATCCACTTGCATCTCCTGTAGTCAATTAAATCATAACAATCCAGAGGAGGGTAAAAAATATGACCAAATTGAGTATGGCAGTATGTCCTATACAGTGATTGTGACAGTAACATCTATAAGGATAAATACAGTCATGAAAGTTTTAAATTGGAAAATAAAGTGTTCACTGTGATAAAAGTGAAATGTCAAGCAATGTCTTTGATCTCCTTTCTAATGTACAGTGTATTCATGTTATGTTCCCATAAGTATGAGGGAATGAAAAATCCTTGTGTTTTCTTAAAATGCCATCTATTATATTTGTAAGTCTTTGTGGAAGCACAGAAAACATAGCGGTGAAAAAATGCCATCAAATAACTAATGACAGAATTTGGTCAAAAATACTATAATCCTTTAGACCTCCGTCTCCAAAGAAATACATACAACTGAGAAAGTTTGTATGCTGAGATTTTTTGGAAGGGATTTTACTGTTCCCCCTACTTTAATCTTCATTCAACCCCTTGTCTTGCATATCCAAGTACATCACCAGTCTAGTCATACCTAACCTTTTGATGCTGCTTTTGTAGATGAACTCTTCTAACACTGTTAAACACACTTTGACTTATGGACTTTGAGGAGTCCTCCTGAACAGCAACAGAAAAAGAATATTTGTGCAAATAGTCTGTTTTCTACTATGACACATCCCCTAGCATTAGTGGGGAGAAAAAAAAATAAAATCCCTCCATCTTTAAATGTTTCCTAGTATTTTTCCCAGGTTATAGAGCATTAAATAATTCTGGCACCATACTTAGTACAAGGCATTTTTTCCTCCCAATAAGAGACTGAATGAATATTCATATATAAAATTTTTATTTTTATCAGGAAGGAGATTAGCAATAAGTGGCTATTTTTCCCTTTTAATTAAAAGTTTTATTTCCTAGTATTTTGATTCTAGCTGTATGATAGGTAATTCTGAAAATATTTTAACTGTATTTTGTAAATAATTTTAATGCTGAAATAGTGAAGGACTTGAATACTCTCTAATCTCCAGTATCTCTGTCAAGAAAGTTATTTGATGCTACTAAATGTAGTGGATATACAGTAACATACCAAGGATTTAGCATAAGAATTAAAAAATCACTAGGTAAGAAGAGTATTTTTGAATAATGTCAACTGCTGAATTCTGGGACAGGTTGGTATCATACAGCACACATTACAGAATCCTGATGCAAAATGCATAAATCTGGGAAATAGTCTGGCTAAAACATAGGTGTGTGATCATTTTTAACTAATAGAAAGTCAATACTTTTGTCCTTTCAATTATAACAAATACAACTTATAACATGAAACTAAGTCCACATGAAGCAGTACATCCTAAATAGAAAACCACAGGTCACAATATACAACATAGAATTGAAAATAAGATCCTCACCATCTTAACCTTTTCCTATAAGAGTAAAAGATTAGAGGACTAAATGAAAGAGATTTTTCCATTGTCGGAAACAAGAACAAAACACTGCTCAGCTGTGAAATATGATTTGCAGAAAACACAAAGAGAAGTGGAAAAAAAAAAAAAAAAAAAGATGTATAGATATATAAAAGGCTTGGTTACTGATATTTGGAGTGTTACAGATTATGCTAGAGTAAACTAGGATAACATTGCTTTGGCCATGATGATCTAGCACCATGGACAAGAGAAGGTATATCAGGAGAGGTAACAGATAAATTGGAGCAGCTGGTATAATAATAAATAAATATATATATATATTAAAAAAAAAAAAAAACAGAAAGGTCTGAGAAGTTCTCTGTTATTTCTAATCATATCAGTTGGAGTCTGACAAAAAAAAAAATCCTCTGTCTCTTTACACGCTTGACTTGGGAAACTATTACTACACCATCTACAGGCACGCAGAGAATTGTTTCTGAAGATTGTCTCCCTCCATATGATATTAGATCATGAGCTCATTTCAAAATTCTTCCCAATGGTTATTGAATTACCATGTCCTTACATAGATCTGAGACATGATAACCAGCTTTTTAGAAGCAGAATTCCAGCATCTTCTGATACAGGTTCTAAAAGTACAAAGGTATATATACAATGCATCTTTAATGAAGGCATACATAGGCAGGTTTTATCTGAATCTACAAGAAGTTCTCCCTGCTCTTTTCAAGTACCTTTAAATTCTAATTGAGCAGAAATTTTTGCTGACCTGCTTTAACTGTTTTATCACACTCATACCCTGACCAGGCATATTTAATACCAGAGGTATTCTGCTACAGAAGCTTGAGAGGTTCTTGAAGATTCTCTGAAGCAGCAGCTGTAGAAAACACTAGCAGATAAAGCAGATAAATGAAGACTCGAGAAAGGCTCTCAAGTTACTCAATCAGCAGTGAAGTTGCTTTTATAAACTATATGCATGCTCTGGAACAAGACAGAAGTGATGATATTCTATTCTACAGGTCAAAAATAAAATAAGAATAATAAAAAAAAAAGTATACATAATCCTAATAATAGTCAACTGGAGGCTAGAAATAGTATTTCTGAAATACTAACTGAAGGAGAACTAGGTGACTACATTAAAAATTATCAAGCAGGCACACAAATGGTTCCTTTGAAACAGGCATCATGTAAAATAGCAGGCTGTCAGGAGATAAATCTATGATAGTATTTAAGGACATGACAATAAAATGATAACATAGCCAAAGCTCACTTATAATTGCCAAATTGAGTTATTCAGTTATTGATGCAACAATGTTCACTGTCAGTTTATTTTTCCTGTTGTCACCCTGTCTCTCAGATTGATCTCTGCTATCTTTTTGACTTTTCATGTGGTAGGAAGATGTTAGCAAAGAGTAACTACAATGTTTTTCACAAATCATTCAATTAAGGGATCAAATATTTGTATCTGTTTTCTGTAGAAATATATATATATACATATATATATACAGGAAGAGATTACTGGAGAATTACCTACTGTAATAATTTCCTTATTGAGACAGAAAACAATGCTATAATTGCAAACATTTTCCTATATTTTTACATTTTCTGAGATCAAATCATTGGTTGAGTAGTTCCAGTTTATATATTGTTATGGTATCAATGCCATAATATATACATATATTTAGCATCAATCAATCATATATATACTTTAAACTTCAGTTAGGTGTCAATTTCCTGTTAAATGTGCATTTATACATTCACACACATATATATATATTTACATATATATATAGCTTGATCAAAAATCTACTGTTATCAACTCCCTCATCTTCAGCACTGTGTAGTTTGTATTTCACATATTCAACAGAAATAAATTCCCATTTATTGAAAGTAGGCATATATCTAATTCTTCATATATAACTTTTCATTTCAAGCAATATTTAAAACTTACAATCTTCACATGTCATGATCTTCACAGAAATAATTATCTATAATTATCAGATCTGCCCCAGTCAGGGAAACTTATCTTTGCATGGTTAAGATATGGAAATCAGACCCTATGTGCCCCTAAGATCAGATACATTCATGACTTGGACATTGTTTCATAAAATATATGAGACTGAAGATTTTAAAAATGAAACATTTATTCCAATGTCACGTTCAGAATAGTATTCATCAATGACCCAATCAGAGTAGACAGGACTCAGCAGAAAGGATCCAGAGTCTACTGTATCCATTGCCTTGCTGGATTAATATTTGAACCATCAGCTAAATTCCAGACTGGTACATAAAAACTGCAAGCCATTATAATCTGAATGATATTTAATATGTGATATGGAGATATCACTCGGTGCCCAGTAGCTTTTACAAGTATCTATATGAAGAAAAAAACCATCATAATCCCAGCTGGCATTTCTAAGGCTATTCCAAGACAGACATTATGAAAGAATGAAACGTACTGATGCTAAAGGCTTTTATCTGGAGTAGATAGTTTTCCTTTAAAATTCCAATGTCATTGTGATGATTGCAACTCTGATCTTACTTTATCTAGTACAAAATGATTGATGCCACGTTAGCTACCAGAATGTTTAAATCTAGTTGTTGTCAATTCTTTACCCTCACAAGGTGATCCTTCTAAGTAAGCAAAAAGAAAAATCAATCAGTAAGCATGGAAAATCATAGTCTTTTCTGTCCATGATGTAACTTCCTAGGGAGACACAAAAATAATGATTTTCAGTTATTTTTAAACATGAAATTCACTTACATGAGCTATACAACATTCTTTCCTTGTGAAGGATCTTCAAAAGCACCTATTATGACATATGGAACTAACAGTAACAATAACTACTGAATATCAGTTTATAGAATATGTGTGTGTTTTGTCTTTGAAAAATGTTTTATGGCATGTGGTTTTATTAAATAGGTAGCCATTTCTTGGTTTCCAGAAACTTAAAATGTTGCAGCACAGAAGGATTCACACTATCCCTACAAATCAAGAGAAAGGAAAACAGTGATGGCTTTCAACATGAACGTCATATGAAAGTATTTTACCTAGACTGACAACTATATGACTTTCAGCCATTTGATGTCATTAAAAATCTATGAGAAAGTGGTTGTATTAAATGGTTGTATTAAGTACTCCACACTCCAGCCCATCAGAAACTTTTTCTTCTGTGACTCGTGGTAGCTTGTGCTATGTTTTCCGGTGCTCATTTTTTCTGAAAGCTGTAATTCCCAACAGCAGTTGCAGAAAGATTTAGCTGTGCATTAGATGATAGGAAGCCATAAAGCTCTTAAACTAGGGTAGAAAAGTTATAGCTAAGTATGTTAAAAAAAAAATAATAATCATAATGAAAAGCATTTCAAACACTGTATTAATTGCAACTTTCTTACAAATCTGATAGAAATCTCATGATATAATATATGACATATAGCCAGTAAAATACAGTTAGGAAATAACTAATCTCTGACAAATCTCCATGACTTCCTCAGGTACAGTGGTTTGTTTTTTGTTTTTTTGTTTGTTTGTTTTAAATTTAGAATGCTTGTGGCCTGATGTTCCCACTGCTAAGGAGTTGAGTATGCTAGACATCTAACATATTGCTAGACAACAGAATTGTCAAGTTCAAACTGCCAGTATTATTATTGCACACTTTTGGAGAGGTGTTCTGTAACATTTTATATTTCAAAACTAACACAAGTATTTTATTATTTCTAGAATATATCAAGCAGCATTTTTTCCTGAAGAGATAGTATGTTTGTGGTTATTTTCTCCCTTTTATTCTCCCATTCTAAGTTGCCTCCTGATATCAAGGAAACCACTAGCGAAAATTCTGGTTGCAAACTGTTTAGTCCTACTGTTTGGTCCCAATCATAAGGAGTAAAACAATATATTAAAAGAGCAAGAATAAAAAATGCTGAACATGCAAGGTAACTTTTAATCTAACTGGTAGAACAGTAATAAGCATGAGTTTAATCTGCATACCACTTAAAACTGCAGGTTGATTGAGACAGAATTAAAGATGTATACAAATCTTTAACAGTGAAGTTTAAAATCAGTAAGAAATTTGAAACAGAACAGATGGTAGAAATGTTGAACATAAAAAGAACAAATACAGAGTACACGTCAAGAAATTCTAAACACAGTTGGCTAACAGTCTTTTGGATAACCTAAAATCCAAATTTGTTGAGAGAAATGCAGCTATGCAATCAAGTAGGAAGTAAATCATGTTTCAAAATGTATAAATTTAAGTAAACTTAAATCATGCCCAATCATTTTTCCTTAGTTATTAACTGGAAATACAATACATAAAGGTATCTCATCTTCTTGAAATTCCAGAATGTTAGGTTTTATATTTTGTATTATGTCACTAATTGATAGATTGAAATTGAAATTGATTCTGATGTCTTAAAAAATAAATAAATAAATAAATAAACACCTGAGTTTGTAGGCTGAGTGTGTGCTGCAACAATCAATGCAATTACAGTTTTTACAAATAGGAGTGAAAATAAAGGGAGAATGCCAATGAAGTTCCAGCTAATGGAAGATAAAAAGTACCTTATGTGCTAGCATCCATATATATATATATATATACTGAATTTTGAGACAGTCAGATATACTGAATTTTGAGACAGTCAGTTTTTACTTCAAACAAGTTTTGTCTCTAAAACTGAGGCTGTCTGGGAGAATAAATTATGAAATTCCCTCCAAAGCATACTATATCTCAGTGGTGTTGCTATTATCCAAAACTTGCATATATGCTATAATAGTCTCAGATTTCATTATGTAATAATTGTAGAAAAATAGTATTTTTATCCCCAGTTCTGAACTATGTGCTTTGAACTATAAATTTTGAATAGAGTGGTACTTTATTGCTAGTTTTAGCTGCCACGACCTATCTATATCTAGCAAAATTATCTTCAGCAAAATTAAATAAGAGGTTTCCATTAAAAACAGGTAATGGTAGCAATTCATATTTGCATAGTTTGACCTTATTTAGATATTGTTTTATGTAGCACGTAGCATAGCTTCTTCCAATTTAATAAAAAGAGTTAAACTCAGTCTCATTATTGATGCACAGAACCATGACAATTTTAGTAAGGTTCCAGGAACAGAATAGGAGCCCCCAAAATCTCATAAGGCAACAAAACCAAGAAATCTAGCTTGATAGTCTGCTGAACAGACTTGAAACAAAAGAATTATTGAAGGATTAACCCCTATGTGGAGCACTAAGAAACACCTGTGTTCAAATATCTTCAAATATCAAAATGACACTGGAGCTATTAGGCTATTAAAAATGTGTTATTGTACAACACAATATTCAACCAATTCAAACTGAAACATGTTAAGGGCATTCACTGAACAAAGGTCAACAAGCAATTCTAAATATAAAATCACAAAGAAAAACAGTAATCCCTTCAAAATGGATGAGATTGACATTGTGGGGTGACTCCATGACATTATTTCTAAATGCAGACTGACAAAATTTTATTCTGCGTGGAGGGCTTGTGTGAAGACTATAGTGAGCTTTTAAGGTATCTCTAAGTAATTTCATACTTAACCAAAATCGTTCAAAATCTCTTCTTTTCTCTAATTCAACCTACAAGCACCTGCTAGATGGTTACTAACCTTTCCTCTGAAATATCCAGTATATCTGGTATTATATAGAGAAGAGGGAACTAGAGAAACAACATTGAAATAAATAAAATTTTACTTTGATTCAGGGTGGCAGTTTACACGTTCAATGTTACGAACTGTTTTGACCTAAAACTATAGTTATCAAATTGAGGAATTATAATGAAAACCTTGTAAAAAGTCTCAGTATAAATACTCTTATAAAAGTTTTATCAATAAAATGTAAAACATTCCACTTTGTATACCTGAGGATATTGCTCCTAGTTTTTATGATGAAGATTGCCATGGTTTGAAAACTGAAATGGCTATTATAGTTCAGAAATGGAAATCCACCTATTTCAGTGTAGAAAGGAGCTTATAAACAGAGAAAAATGAAGGTCTTGTCCACATACAGGAACTCTACTTCTTAAAAAAGAGGCATGACTTCCAGTTACCAATATGTACACAGCTCCACGATTGTTTTGATCAAAACAAAAAAAACAAAAAAGTAGATATAAAAACAGAAAAAAAAAGTTGAACATTAAACCCATTAAATAAATAAATAAATAAATAAATATTACTGTAAGGGGCATTTTCATTTTCACTTGAAGATAAATTAGTGAAATGCTGTGGAACTCAGTATTTTTCATTACTCTGAAAGCAAGAGTTTTATTTAATTTTTTTTAGAGTGGTTTCATATTCATATTTAGAGTATGTTTCATATTCCTTTATAATTTAATTTTAAATATATGTTTCCCTGGGAAAAAAAAATATCTTTTTTTTTTATGAAGTAGTTCATCTATTTACTGTTTAGCATTAATTCCACTAGTTTTATTTCTTTTCTTCTAATTAAATTTGTAAAGAAAAATGCCAAGCATTGTTATCTTGCTGCTAAAAAATGTATATAATTAAAGTTTAACTGATATATATTTTTGATACGTTCAATACTTAAGTACTCAACAAAATTAATCTAATATAATCATTACATAAATATATTTATCTACAGACTGAGTACATAAAAATGCCTCTGTTAATCTGTAAAGAAATACATGTGAAAATTAAGAAATGCTTATTCACAGTTTTTATCTAACTTGGCTCTTCCTTTACAACCCTTGCTATACAATGAAGAATCAGTTACTGTAGTCACTAATTTTTCCATATAATTCAACATTATCATGTAGACAATCATGGACATACGCAATGATAGAGTTGTTCAGTCAATGAAAACCTGCCATTTTCTAATTTTCAGAGCTTCAGTTTGTGATTCGATTCTCATCCTTTCCATTGAATGAAGGTTTCCATATTAACTCCGCAATCATTTCATTAAGGAAAATGTAACTTACATGCAGCACAACACTTCCCACAACATGAGAAAGATTTGAACCATACACTTTTACCACTGCAACACAGAAATCTTTCTGCTAGCTACACGACTGGCTATCAGAGGCAGTGAAGGACTTTGCCATAGCACGTTATGGCTTAGATCTAAAGATGCTACATTTTAAGATATATGGGATGATTTTAAGGACACGGTCCTGTTTGCTCAATGAAGTAGAGGGAAAGGGGATGTTCTTGTCCTTTTGCAGAGAAAAGTGAGTTACCGAAGTCAAAGTTAAAGTGGAAGTTGTGAAGATGTCAGAATCCAATACTCCCTTACCAGGTTCTATTAGATATTCCACAAGTGGAGGAAATAATGTTTAATATAAAACTTACTTATTGGAAGATAATTGATGTTACAGACATTTTGATTTAGAAAAGTAATAAAGTAATGTACTGAAATCACTGTACAAGCATAATATTGTCGTTTCAATATATTGTCAGATCACAATACAAATGTGGTTCCCATTACCTGTCTCTAAATGCTTACCATCATGATGCTGCGTGTCTCCAGTCACAAGGAAGGAAGACGTAGGTTAAAGCCAGCTGAAGCCCATTGCTCTCCTTGAATTTCTTTTGTGAGTTCAGTTTTTATACTCCATGTTGAGCTGAGCCATGTGTTCACTGCCCCTATCCTGGTCTGGCTAACTCAGAGACAATCAAACTCTTAAAAAACTCAGGGACAAACACAGCACCAACTGATGCATCCAACTGCTGCTGTCAGTTTGTCTAAAGCAAAGACCACCCTCTGTTCCCCTTTGTGTTGAGACAGCTTCTTTGTAGTCCGTCACACCTGCTTTCCTGGGCTTCACAGGCACTTCACCCTTGCCCATCCCAACTGAGCCTTCTTCCATTTGTAGGGGTTTATTCAGTGAGGCACAAGCCACCACTAGTGTGTTAATCACAGAACTAAGGCCCAAGTTGGGTTTTCTTCAGTCTCCTACTGTGAGTGCTGTAGCTTTTTAAAGGCACGGCATATACTGAAATGCAAAACTGCTCAAGCAATTTGTTTTTACTTTTCAGCAAAAGCTCACTAAGTCTAAAAATGAGCAAATGATTTTGGCAACTTCAGTGTCTTCTTCCCTGGAGAGAAAGAAAAGAGTATTTCTGAATGCATTAAACTCAGGTTAGCTGAGTTTTAATTTCATGGAACACAGCAAAAATTATTTTATGTCTGATACTTGCTTGTGATAAATATCAGACACTAACACAACCAAGGTGATAATATTCCTTAACAATAAAAACAAAATAGTTCTAAACAGGAAGCTATAGAAAAACTGCATACTAGAAGTACTAGATCTTTCTACATTACTTTGCCGCCGAGATTGATTAAGCATAGAAATATTTTAAAGAGATGAAATACTAATTTGTATTAATATGTCAGACAGATTAATATTATATTGGTTTGAAGTTTCTTTGAAAATTATTTACAAATGTCTTACAACCAGAGTTTGAAGTTATGCAAGTATAATAACTTGGTATCTTATTCATGCAGAAGACAATTATTAATGACTTCCATTACTGCAGTTAAAAAGCATAAAGTCAACGTTACTTATGAATTTGAATGTACTCATTTTCCAAGTTAAAGTTATCGCATATAAAAGTAAGGGAGGATTTAAAATTTGTTGAGAGAAATATATTCAAGAGTATTAATATTTAAAATTGCAAGAAAATTATAATATTTCAGAGACATTAGAATCTATCTAAACACCTATTTATTATATTTTTATTACCATCTCAGTAATCCAAACATAAGAACAGACTTAAAAATATTTTACAATAAGCCTTTGTTTACTATATGAGATCTTTTCTAGCTCTTCATCTGGTAATGTCACATCTGTTACCTGAAGAATGTATTTCTGTACTTCATCAGAAACCTCAGCATTCCAAATTCAGCCACCACTCTAAAAGCACCTCAACAAACTTTTTTTTTTTTCTTTTTTTTTTTTCCAGATGGGACCTCTTGTGTGCCAGTTTGTGCCCACTGCCACTTGTTCTGACACTGGGCACCACTGGAAAGAGCTTGGCTCCAACCTCTTTGCACACTCCCTTCAGGGGATATTGTCTATCAATATAGACATTGATAAGATACCCCTGACACTCCTCTTTTTCAGGCTGAACAGACCCAACTCTCTCAGCCTCACGTCATAGGACAGATGCTCCAGTCCATTGATCATCTAATGTTTTCAGTTAAGAACTAGATTACATACATTTTAGTTCTGTTCATAGTCATTTGAATGTGACTAGTTGTCATAGCAACTCAACTTTCACAAAATCCAGCCTAGTTTTCCATTAGGAGTATCAGGAATCTAGCATGAAATCAGTGTAAATAAAGAAGTATTGGGAATGAATCGAGTTCAGCACAAAGGTCTGAAGTTATGGATTGCTGGGCCAAAATAATAGCAATGAAAGAAGTCATCTTCAGCTCTATTCAACTGAATTTTGGGCTTATCCACATCAAAATGGACACGTAACTGCAATAGTCAGCAATTTCTGCATTGTCATGGTTTTGGCTGGAATATAGTTAATTTTCTTCAGAGATGGTGTGTATTGAATTCTTAATGAAAATAGTGGTGATAACACATCAGTGGCTTTAGTTGTTGCAAAGCAGTGCTTACACAGAACCAAGGACTCCTCTGCTTCTCACGCTGCCCTGCAAGTGAGGAGGCTGAGGGTGCACAAGAGGCTGGGAGGGGACACAGCCAGGACAGGTGACCAAGACTGACCAAGGATATATCCCATACCATATGGTGTCATGCTCAGCAATAAAAGCTGAGATAAAGGACGAAGGGAGAGACATTCAGGGAGATTGTGTTTGTTTTCACAAGAAACTGTTATGCATGTTGAGCCCTGCTTGCCTGGAAGTGGCTGAACACCTGCCTGCTGATGTGAAGAAATGAATAAATTCCTTGTTTTGCTTTCCTTGCACACACAGCTTTTGCTTTACCTAGTTGTGTTGGTTTTATCTTGATGGGCAGCCTAACTCCACCACAACTACTCTCTCACTTCCCCTCCTCAAAAGAAGTGGGATAGAAGAAGAAAATATGTTGGGGGGAAAAAAAGAAAAAAAAGAAAGGAAAAAAAAAAGGCTCACAGCTTGAGATAAGGATAATTTAATTAAAGGGAAAAGGAAGAGGAAGAAAATAAACAAAGGCTGCATAGAAGCACAGAGAGAAATAAAAAAAAAAATTCTCTACATCCCATCAACAATCAATGTTAGGCCATGTCCTGTGAAGCAGGGTCTCAATACTCATAGCAGGTGTTTGCGAGGACACTGTTTTCATAACAAGAGCCCCCCCTCTCCTTCCCCTTTCCCACCTTTTATTGTTGAATGTGACATCACATGGTATGGAATATCCCTGGTGATGTCCCCTCCCCACCTCTTGCCCACCCCCAGCCTACTGGCTTTGGGGGGGTTGGAGAGAGTCTGGATGCTGTGCCAGCATTGTTCAGCAATAGACAAAACATTGGTGCAATATCAGGGCTGTTCTAGCTACAAGTGCAGAGCACGGCACTACAGGGGCTGCTGCAGGGAAAGTTAACTCCATCCCAGCCAGACCCAGTAAACTAGCCTTTATTGACATAAAGAAAATATGACCCATGAGTTCTTGCACTTTTACCTTTCCAATTCTCTCCACCATCCAACCTGAGGAGAGTGAGCAAGTGTCTATGTGGTGCTTAGCTGCCTGCTGGGGAAGGCAGCCAATTAATCAAATAAAAGACTAACTTAGATTTCTCAAAGCATGCCCGTAAGAGGAAAATAATTGAGTGTTTAATATTTGCTATTTGAACAAAAAAGAAAGGCCTATGTTGTTTACAAGTGCTTATCTATTTTGTAAGAAACTCTTTACTGCTTAGTATTCAATTTCCACTCAAGATCTGTGTTGACAGATTAAGAGATGTAAAAGTGTTAGCATGGTCAGTGCACACTGGTGACCTCCATCCTGCATGAACAAAAGAATCATCACTATTTCCAAGAAACAACATATCCCAGATCCATTAAATGGCCTAATCAAAAGAGCTTGTCTTCTCTCATAACAAAGACCATTTCTAGTTATTTTTGTTGTTGTTTCTAGGGAAACAGACTTAGGAATTCTAGGAAAGAGCAGCTGTCACTGTGCCCACCCTCCTATACAACATCTTCTGTAGATGGCTGGCTGAGCGAGCTAAGGGGGAAAAGGCAGTTCTGTCTCTGAGCACTTCCACCACAATCAGGGGAAATGCTGTGAGAGTCCAACAGGAGAGCTTATCCAGAAGCAGTGAAAAGACCTTAACTTCTCTTGATGGTTTATAATGAAAAAAAAATGATATCTTTCCTATCTAAACAAAAGCACTGAATTGCTGTATACTTTTTAAGTAATCATCTTATATATTGCTTTATGAGGATAAAATTGGCTCCAAATCAAAGGAGTAACTGAAGCGAAAGTACCACTTCAGTTAGCTTATCATGTCCACTACTCTGTCAGATGCATTTTCCTTGTATCTGCTCTAGAAACTGGGATTTGACAAGAACTATGTAGGCATTGCAATTAATTTCATATAGGGAAAAAATATATATTGTTGTATTTTAGGTGCCTGGTAAACTTCTAGAGACAAAACAAAAACATAGGTAAGTATTACATATGCTGGGGTAAATACATTGGCTATGACAAACAGATGAATTCAGAAAATCAAGCATTCTGGCACAAGGGACTGAACGCTACCAGTTTTTAAATTTATCACAAACATTTAAATATATAAAGCATTGCATGCATACAGAATCTACAGTAATTAGATTTCAGCTTCTCTATAACATTCCTGAGGTTGGCAAGCAAATAGTACACATTCCCTGAGACTGTAATTTGCGTGATTTTCTTTCTGAATATGCAATGACAAAACATTTTAAGACCATGCAACAGTAAACATGGGACTAGCCAATGACCTTTAGTGACTTTTGAAGCAAGGCACTCTGATGAACATATACTTTATTCTTAACTAGGTGTAATAATTCTGGAGTAATACAACTGCATGTAAACATTACTTATTTAAAGCATAAAGTAACTAGACTCAAAGAATCATAGAATATCCCGAGTTGGAAGGGATCCATAAGGATCATCAAGTCCAACTCCTGGCACCACACAGGTCTATCCCAAATTTTAGACCATGTGACTAAGTGCACAGTCCAATCGCTTCTTAAATTCAGACAGGCTTTGTGCAGTGACTACTTCACTGGGGAGCCTGTTCCAGTGTGCGACCACCCTCTCGGTGAAGAACCGCTTCCTGATGTCCAGCCTAAACTTCCCCTGCCTCAGCTTCACACCATTCCCGCGGGCCCTATCACTGGTGATTATGGAGAATAGGTCACCTGCCTCTCCACTCCGCCTCGCGAGGAAGTTGTAGACTGCAATGAGGTCCCCCTTCAGCCTCCTCTTCTCCAGGCTGAACAGGCCCAGTGACCTCAGCCGCTCCTCATACGTCTTCCCCTCTAGGCCCTTCATCATCTTTGTCGCCCTCCTCTGGACACTCTCCAACAGTTTAAGGTCCGTTATATACTGTGGTGCCCAGAACTGCACACAGTACTCGAGGTGAGGCCGCACCAGCGCAGAGTAGAGCGGGACAATCACTTCCCTCAACTGACTAGCAGTGCCGTGCTTGATGCACCCCAGGATACCGTCGGCCCTCCTGGCTGCCAGGGCACACTGCTGGCTCATATTCAACTTGCTGTCAACCACAACCCCCAGATCCCTCTTTGTGAGGCTGCTCTCCAGCATCTTGTCGCCCAGCCTGTACGTATATCCAGGTAGCCCCGTCCCAGGTGCAGGACATGGCACTTGCTCTTGTTAAACTTCATGCGGTTGGTGATCGCCCAGCTCTCCAATCTGTGCAGGTCTCTCTGCAAGGCCTTTCCACCCTCATCCAAGTCCACAACTTCTCCAAGTTTGGTGTTGTTGGCAAATTTGCTCAAAAGGCATTAATGTGATACAGGAAGGAAGGAAGGATGGGAAAGGATGGAAAAGATAGAGAAAGAAATTTCTAAGGTAAACTCTGAAGAGAGGTAATTGGCTTATCAATTGGCCACAATTCTCAGATCACAATATTGAATGCATACCTTTACTTATATGTTCAGAAGCATCAAAGAATGTCAGGAGTGTTGAAATACAGATATAGTACTATAATTCAGTAAATGCATTATGAAAATGTCAGGCCCATCAAAAACTGTGCCAAGTACCTACCAATATAAAAAAAATTGCATAAACTTTTTAACAAATATATTTGAATAACAAATATTTCATTAAAAATAACAGATCTATCTGCAACTAGCATATTGTATTACACAGTTTGAATATCTCTCTTAAAAAAATTACCAGGAAAGTAAATAATTTTCCTAAGCAAGAACATTTGTTGATTGAACGATTACATATGGAACAGTTAATTTATTAAATATGTAACAAACATAAAATATATTCATTGAATGAAAATTTAAAAGAAATTAATTAAAAATAAAAATTAAATGTTTTAAAAAATCATAATTTATATTAAAAAAACTCCAAAATGTCACTTGACTATGTACTTATTTGGAATTTTTTCACATAGATTTCATAGGAGTAATAAATGAATATTCTCCAACATGCTAATTTGTTTTTAATCCATTTAAGAACATATATTTTTTGTCAATTAATTGTTATATGTTCTTGTTATATAATACATATAATCAACATATACTAATATGAAAAACATTGGATTAATGTAAAACAAATTGTTTTTCTCTGAGTTCTTTTCCCTAAGTATTCATGACAAGAAGTTGGATGGTTCAGGTTGCTGTGAATCCAAACACTTATTTATATGTTCTATCATATCTGGGGTGAACCTCATTGAGGCCTTTCAATACTTAAAAGGGTCTTATAAGAAAGATGGAGAAGGACTCTTTACTCAGGAAGATAATGATAGGACAAGGGGATCTTAAACTAAAAAAGGATAGATTTAGACTAGACATTAGGATGAAATTCTTCACTGCAAGGGTGGTAAGGCACTGGAACAAGTTGCCAAGAGAAGTTGTGGATGCCCCATTCCTGAAGGTGTTTAAGGCCAGGCTAGATGGGGCCTTGACCAACCTGATCTAGTGGGTGGCATCCCTGCCTACGACATGGGGTTAGAATTAGATGATCTTTAGGGTCTCGTCCAACCCAAGCCATTCCATGATTCTATGACAACTGATGACAGTGTATTTCTACCCAACATTCTCCCAACTGGGAAAAAAAAAAATTTATGAGTATCTTTATGTTGGATCAACTAAGCATAAGGAGTATAATCTTATTCCCACCAATTTCACTGACTCTAGCTTTGACAATTTACAATGCAACTGTTGTCCTCATGAATTCAGCGTGTGATTAGATATTTAATCATAAAGTTATAGACAGAATGTACTTGAGCAGCTCTATGTACTTTTCTGTTGCACTAGGATAGCATTTATACTCAGTTTTCTGAGTTATCCTTAGATTTTCTCATAATTTCTTAATATGGCCACCTGTCGTGTGTGTCGTCCCCCCCCCCCCATATTTTATGGTTGTTTTTTTGTTTGTTTGTTTTGTTTTCAATAATATTTCAATATCACTATTTGCGTTTTTCTGTTACTGGAATGGCTATATAGAAACATTGGGAAGAAAAAAGCATGTGTTTTAAATAAGCATAAGGAAGGTAAAGGACAAGCTATTAGATTTTCTTTCATATTCACAGAAGAAAAAGAAAGATCTCTTGGCAAATCCAGTCTAAATGTGAGAACTCATTAAATCTTCAATGAGCAATCGCTATGCTAAGAACTTTGCATCGATAATTAAATCAATTTGTGATTTAAGGTCAAAAAATCAACTGAATTTTAATGTATTGTGTATATATTTAGCAATGGATAACTGAGACAGATGTTAGTTGATAACAGATGCTAAATGATTCTCTCTTTTTATAAGACATTTATAAAAGACAAACAAAATTAAATGTCAAAATGATAGAGCTACTCTCAGTTCAGAGATACTGGCCTCCCTAAACTCATTAAACTGAAAACAACAGCCAGAACAGGTGTTCATATAAGTAGGATTTAAGTTTACATTACTGAAAAAATAGTATTTTTTTTTTATTATACTCAGATGTTCCAGTATATCTATTGTTTTCTTCTTGAAACTAAAACATATATTATGTTCTGTGGGATATTTTATACTAGGTCATTTAGATCAGTCTGTAAGCAGTTGATGTTCCAGCTTCCTCTTCAATTTCTATTTGGATACTAAGTTTAATAATAAAATGCTCAATGAGTAATTAACCCCACTCACTCCATTGGGGGGGGGAGGGCGGGGGGATTTGTGAAAAAATATATAAATAATATCGAGGAGAAAAAAGGTAATGAATTTACAATTGCTCCTGATCTATATAATATGTAAGCATACGGATTGCACAGATGGAAGACAAATGTATCTACAATTATTAGAGGTATTAGAGGGTTAACCTCAGCTGGCTGCCTGGTGCACTGGTTGCACCTTCTATTGCAAAAACACAACTTTGTTTCTCACTCTGGTGCCCACCAAACTAGTCTCTCACTCTCCCTTGTAAGCAGGATGATGGCAGAAAATTATACGCAAAAAGTTCATGGATTGAGATAAGGACAGGGAGATCACATACCGACTATTGTCATGGGCAAAACAGACTCAACATGGGGAATGGTTAATTTGATTTACTGGCAATTAAAAACAGAATAAGAGGGTAAGGAAAAAAACAAACAAACAAACAAAAGCAACAAAAAAACTAAAACTGCCATTCTCTCATCTTCAGTTATTCCCAGACTCAACTTCACTCCCTCATTCCTGGCTCCTCTACCTCTTCCCCCACACCAAGCAATTTAGGTGGGGTGGGGAATGGAAATTAGTCAGTTCATTACAGTTCTTCTCTGCCACACCTTCCTCACACTTTTCCCTTGCTCCTGTGTGGGGTCCCTCCCATGAATACAGTCCTTCATGAACTGCTCCTACAGCTGTCTCTATGGGCTGCAGTTCTTCAAGAACTGCTCCAGCATGGGGCCATTCAACAGCATACAGCCCTTCAGAAACACACTGCTCCAACATGCGTCTCCCACGGGCCACAGTTCCTGCCAGAAAAACTGCTCCTGCATGGGCTCCTCTGCAGGTTGCAACATTCTTCAGAACATACTCACCTACTCCATGCTTTACATTTTTATTTTATTTTATTCCCCACTTAACCACTCCACCCACCCACTTCAAGAGAACTAAAAGTATGCTCTCATGCTCTCATCATAGACTTAAATAAGTCTTCAGTTTCTGCTCTGTTCCATATAACCTATTCTGTAGCTTTGGGCCCTAATATCCTATGAATTGAAAAAGGGTATGTTAGGAGATCAAGAGATCATCTGGCTCCATAGGCATCTGCAACTTGGCAATTTATTAAGTTCTGTCTATCTCAGAGGAAGTATTTCCTAAGAGAATGTGGATTATATACATCAACAGCTCATCTGGATCTGAAATAAAAATCTAACATCACAAGATTCATTCTTTATGAAATAAAACTCTATCTAAATTACTTATGACAGGTTTAGATTAGAACACAAAATGAGTTTGTTATTGCAAGAGAACAAGAAAAAGAATGGTACAATAAGCAAAAGAACTGGAAAAAAATACACAAGTCAATTTATATTTACTTTACCTAATGAATCTATATTGACAATTCAATTTTTAGTTGATTGAAATTATACAGGTTAAATTGTCTTACAGTTCAGAAGACTTTTTGTGGTTAAAATGACTAAAATAAGGAAAAGAACCTAAAGACATATAGCAGCTGTTTGAAAGCAGAAAATTTTTATTAGACGTTCTTGTAAAAACCCTGCAATTTCTCATTCACAAAACTTAACACTTTTTTCCTGAAAAAAAGGGTAGTTTTGGACCAAAAACATTTTTCAGGTGCCAAATAAAATTTCAAAAGAGAAAGAATTTCTTTCTATGTTGTGGCAGGCAGGCATAAATGTACATTTATGTACATTTATCGTTACATTTACCTGTTACTATTTACTCTAAATAGTATTTAGCATTATTTTTGAAAATAATTTTTTAAAAATTGAGTCATGTTTCCCATATCCCAGTAAGTAATCAGATGGACACTTGAGAGTTAACTGTTCTTTTGCTCTCAAATTGTTCTGTTTTGTTTAAATAATGCAATATTAACTGGCCCTCAGATTGGATGGCTTTATCACAGCTATTATGAAATGTATAAAGCTGAGTACTTGAGCAGCTCAGTTAAAAAATCCCTAAAAAGGGAGATGCATATGAGAAGGTGGTGAAATACTGTTTCCTTTTAAACTTTGTTCTTTCAGAAATCATAAAAGTATTTTGATTTCCTTGTTTGTTTGGTTGTTTTTTCATTCCCTCCATTTTCATCTGAATTGATTTTAATGCTTAACAGTCCAAAGCAATAAAAATGATGCACTAGACTGAGAAAATCTGTAAATGAGACAAAGAAAATATTTACAAATATGCTGCTTTTAAATACTGCTTCTTGTGATTTTGAGATTATTTTTCTTTGGTCATAGCTATGTTTTCAAAATCAGAAATTGCTAACAAAATGTGAACAACAGGGTCATTCATTCAATACCTCATTTGCTTTAGGGACAGAAAGAAAATATCACAAACTTTTCTACAGCTTTGGCTGGAAGCCCTGACACTCAGCAGTACACTTGACTATTTTAAAGCTTTTTGATTAAACCTGCTCAACTGAATTAAACCTTTTCCCTCCACATTTTTTTTTCTTTTATGCATGTGTATATGATTGTCAATAGAAGCCAAAATGTCAACTATGAAGCTACATGTATTCCAAGACAAAGGATATTCCATTTCTCTCAGACATAAGACTGTGGCATAAGGCTTTTTCATATTGCCTTCCAAATAATACACTTCCAGTTCTGTGGCTTCTCTTTCTTTGATCTTTTCTTTTAATAAGATCCTGAGGAAAGGAACTATGACTCCTGCTGTGGTTTGGATGGGGATCTCAGCCCAGTGGGATTTGTCTAAGAGATACAGAATCACAGAATCATCTAGGTTGGAAGAGACCTCCAAGTCTAGTCCATCCATCCATCCTCCATCATCTAGTCCAACCTCCCACCTAACACTAACAAGTCCTCCACTAAACCATATCACTAAGCTCTACATTTAAATGTCTTTTAAAGACCTCCAGGGATGGTGACTCAACCACTTCCCTGGGCAGCCTATTGCAATGCCTAACAATACATTACAGACATTTTTATTACGAATTTTATAGTTAGACAGATAAATAGGTAGATAGTATTACTTATAATACTCTGGTTGGCAAAAATAATTTATAGCATAATCATTAATTTTAATTACATGTTTATTCAAGAGACAGTCTGTATTCTTGCATGAGTGCAAAAGATATATTGAGCTCGTGCAAGGAAGCCACAGGTCAAAACAACAGCCAATTGGGATATGTATGCAAAAGAGAGAAGTAAATCAATCTAGGCTATAAAACACCTACTTTCTGCAGAATTTTACCCTGGGTTAGTTCACTGATACAGTTACCGCAGGACCTAACATTAGTGACCATAAATACATATGTTTGCCTCTGTGGATGGGGGAACAGCAGTGATTACTGGCTGTTCAAGTGTAGTGCATATGGCATACCTTGCATTCAGTAAGGCTTCATCACCCATAGCACTCTCCTTTGGAAGATGAGGAAGTATGGACAGCCAGTTGCACTGAAACTTGGCTGGATTGCTGGGCTTCGTGGTCATAACCAAAGCATTTAATGTTTGCTGGCAGAAAGCAATGAGCAAAGTACCCTAAGGGATGGTTCTTGGGCCCACCCTGTTCAGTATGTTCAATATTTTCATCAGTGACCTGGATGATGACAAGGCACCCTGGAACGACTCTAAATTATGGAGAATGACTGACAATAAACAACAGAGCTTCAGTTGACAGGGACCTTGGTAAATTTGAGGACTGAATTAACATAAGCATGACAATGTTTGTCAGTGAAAAGTGCAAAAGGCTACACCTGGGGACAGCCTAACCCAGTGCCTAGAAACTGACTGGATGAATATCAGCCCTGAGAGAAGAAACATGGACATTATAGTAGATGCCAGGCTGAACAGAATATTCTGAGCTACATTACAACAACAGGAGATCTAGGGGAAACTACTGTCACCTTCTACTTAGCACTAGTGAAGATGCCTCTGGAACATTGTTTTGTGTCAATGCTGGTTCAAAATGAATGTTGAGAAACTACCAGCGGTCCTGCAGAGGACTACTGGAATTGTCAGAGGGATTAAGCACAGGAGAGTATGCTGCCTAAGGTGTCAAGATAAACAACTGCACACTTTAACAATATGTACTGATAATTACTTAATCATTGCTGTTGCTTGCTTAATGTATTTTAATTAAGTGCCTGAACCATTTGTTAAAAACATGAATGTACTGTTAAAAATTTAAATCTGGATTTATTACTTAAAGTACAGCTAAGGGTAGAGCTACGGTGATTATATTAATCAATCAGTTGCACACTAAACCTCAATAAGAACTTCCTAATACATATGCAATGAGTGTGATATTAAACAAAAATAATTGCTTTTTTTTTAGAGTATAACATTTACCAGACTTATATACATAGAATCATAGAATCATTAAGGTTGGAAAAGACTTCCAAGATCATCTGGTCCAACCATCACCCTACTACCAATGTCACCCACTAAACCATGTCCCTAAGCACCAGGCCCAACCTTTCCTTGAACACCCCCAGGGACAGTGATGCCACCACTTCTCTGGGCAACATGTTTATATATATAGCCTTTGAATTTGAATTTGAAAAGTAATGTTTTATGTTTTGATGAACTGAAAGTTCTCTCAGATATGACCATTAATTTAGACACCAGATTAGAAATACAACCTTCAGGAAAATTCTAGGGAAAAATGCCTTCCAAAGAGCATACCTATATTGGTCAGCAGCACATATACAGCTAAGTTGGTGCTGATCAAGGCCTGTAAATTTACACAGTAGTACCCCTTAATCTTATGTTGTTTATACAGTTTTCAGTTAAAAATAGGCCATTTACATTAATTCTATACTGAGGTCACTTTTTAACAGCCTACCGGCTCAAAATCAATGCTACATAAACCAGACTTTCTATATTTATGTTGTAGGTAGGCCCTAGAAAATACAGAACTAAAAGTTCCTGTGTACTTCAAACAACATTTCTTCACTCCTATAATAAACTACAGAGAGCTAGTTTCACACCGAGTATAAATATTACCTAGAGAAAATTTGAAAACTTTCATTAATTTATAGTTTCAGAGTGCCCTCAAAGAGACAAGATGAGACAACATGAAAATGGCTGCCAAGCTCAGATTTCCCTGGAACTTCAGTATATATATTTTTTTCAGATCTTAAAAAACATTACTTTTAGGTAATGAATCCAGTTAGGATATACCGTCCTTATACAGTCCTTATACAGTGGACAAACTTCAGGCGAATCTCTTATATAGCTTTATAAATATCATAGAATCATAGAATGTCTCGGGTTGTAAGAGACCTTAAAGATCATATAGTTACAAGCCCCCTGCCATGGGCAGGGATGCCACCCACTAAATCAGGTTGCCCAGGGCCTCATCTACTCCAGTCTCGAACACTTCCAGGAATGGGGCATCCACAACCTCTCTGGGCAATCTGTTCCAGTGCCTCACCACCCTCTTAGTGAAGAATTTCCTCCTAACCTCTAATCTAAGTCTCCCCTCTTTTAGTTTAAAACCATTCCCCCTTGTCCTGTTATTATTTGATTGAGCAAAGAGTCACTCTCCATCTTTCCTATGTCCCCTTTAAGTACTGAAAAGCCACAATGAAGTCCCCCTGGAACCTTCTCTTCTCCAGGCTGAACATCCCCAGCTCTCTCAGCTTCTCTTTGTAGAAGAGGTGTTCCAGCCCTCTAATCATCTTCATGGCCCTTCTCTGGACCCGTTCTAACAGATCAACATGTTCTCATGCTGGGTGCCCCAGCACAAATATATATCTTGAGTAACGCCTAATAAAAATCTAAAATGCAAATTTTGAAACACAGAAACGAAATGTTATTACTTTTTTTTTTTTAAAAGCAAATCTTATTCATTTTTTTTCTTACAGAGAACCAAATAACAAAATTCTCCTAGAATGCCTAGGTTTAAATGCCCACTAAAATAAATTATTCATCAATACTTCAAATATCAACACTTTATTAAAACAAAAACAACAAAAAAAAACCTGAGGAACACTTTGATTTAAACTTTTAGCAGGATATATAGATGCTTTAGTGCTCTAAAAACACAATTAAAAACAAAAAAAGAAAGAAAGAAAGGAAGAAAAAGTCTCTACAATGTAAAATTCATAATGAATTTTGGATTTTCAGTTCACCATGATCAGGAAAATCTCATGCTTAACTGTCATTGATTAGAGGAGCACAGATCCACATCTTTATTGTTGAAATTTCTAATGCATCTGTCAGAGCATATCGTCACAGATGTCCCACTTTAAAACTTTACCTCCATCTCATTCCAGAGATCAAAGGTGTAGGTGTTTGTCTGTCTGCAAGAAAGTCCTGGATATGACAGTCATGTGCATGGTACAAAAAACACATACTGATGGACTCACACTTTCTATAAAACTGTTGTTCCTGTTTTAAATCACCAACAAAGAGAAAAGTGCATGTATTTAGGGAGGGAGGATGCTTATGATACCTCTGTTAAATGCAATTTATGTACTTTCCATTACTCTTAGGGTCTTCTCCCTAAGGGAGAGGTGGGGGGGGTGGATGGCGGGGGGTGTGTGTCAAAGGCTGAACATTACTGTTGTGGCCCCCTAGCAACTTCTCAGCTATCTTGGTCCAACACAAGTCCTATGCGTTTCCCTGGTACAGCTTTAACAAATCACACGAGGAACATCTCACTTAAGACTATCCAACTGCTAACAGAGCAGTCCAGTCACCCTCTTTAGTGTTTCTACTAACATTAAGTTGGTACTACAAAAAAGTAATAATTTTTGCCCACACACCTACTTGTTAGAAACTGTTGGCATGCATCTTACCTAGAAGGTTTTTACATGGCCTAAGGAGCTCTGTCCCTTGAAAAAATATGTGCGACTCCACATGGAAGATAGCAGATGTGGGGCTCTCAGAGGATCGTTCTTACAAGTCCTTCAGTTCTAAAAAGAAGTTAACACTTCCAGCTCACTTTTACAACAGATTTAGGCCTTTCACTGTGAAAGATGTTACAGCTCCCATCTTTAGGCACTTAGCAGACCTCCTGATTTAAGAATATCATGGAGAAAGCAATGCCTCAGCCCAAGGCCCCTTTACTGGCCCTAAATCTTTGTCTAAGTTTGATCAATGAACATTTAAAGAGAGCAGGACAGCTCTCTCTTGAATGATGAGCTTTGTACACATAATCAAAGAATCTAAATCACTGTGTTTCAGTAAATTACCACAATTCAGCTAAAGCTGCAAGACTTGACTACACACTTTTTCTTTCAAAAGTGTCATGCTTGTTCTTCTATGAGAACACATATGGGAAGTTACAATTGAAACAAATCGTTTCGGGATTTGTAGGTGGTTTAAACCACCTTTTCATTCTTATTATGCCATATTGATACTAAAGTATTTCTTTATGATTTAAAACTGAAAGTTGAATTTTTTCATTGGCATAGTTCATGGTGATAGACACTTTTCTATATAATCATTAAGAAATAAATCCTGACAGTCAAAAAAAAAAGTAAATAAAATAAATGATCATGTTATCAAATGCTTACCAGCACTAGTACTGTACTAACCTTTTTTGTTGATTCAATGACCAATTCACAAAAGATAGATAAAATTTTCAGTACACAAAAATGCAATATTTTGACACAGAAAGCATTTTTTCTAGGTCTTGTTTCTAGTATATTTAATTCTATTTCTTATACTTATTTTTATACTTGAGTTTCAAAGATCAAAGGTTATTCTGAAACGAAAGCCTAAGTATTCACTTATGAAACAGTAAAATTGAAAAATAAATCTTTTCCTCAGTTTTGCTTTTTTTTTTTTTTTTTTTGGTCAGACAATACCTCCTGCATTTAAACTTAATTCATAATTTGTTTGATTCCAAATCATTTTAAATAAATAAATTATTGAATATTTTCTTTATATTTGTCTAATAACATATTTAAAACAAAAGTCTCTTAATCCTTTACTGTAAATTCAAAACTTTTTAAAGTTAACTGCTTTGAAGTGACAGAAATAAGTACTTATCTTGAGGAACTCTGCATATATACATGAGTATTTATCCACTTTTTTATACTATTTTGAGTTTTCATTTGGAGTGAAAGACCACAAGTGGGGTGTATGTTAAGGGAAAAAAAAAAATTACACCCTAAGAATACAATAACCTTAAACTCTCAGGTAAACTGAGTGGCAAACTGTCAGACAAACTCTTTGTAGAAATACGCAGGTTTGTGTTCAATTGTTACACCTTCAAATCACTCCTATTTTTGTAAAGAAGTGTTCACAAAAAAAATAAGCAAAGCTTCAATATTATTTTAGTACTTAAAATAGACTCAGAGATGAAAAGCCCTGCAGTATCACGGCAATGAAAAGCAACACAAGAACAACCAATTCTTGAAGCCTGGCATTTACAACTATACACAGACAATGTTTTATTCAAAACCAGAAAGGTAACGGTAATGGATATAAACTTGTTTTAGCATACAAAAAATTCAGTCTGAATTTTTTTTTCTCTGACACTACACAACGAGCGAATCTGAACTCCAAAAGGACGAAAATCATGTTATACCATAGATACGTTTCTTATGATTGCATAACAGCTGATTTCTTTTCCTAATTATTTTATCAGGGTTATGCTGGGGTAATTAAACAGTTTACAGATTCCCTGCAGTCAAGCATTTTTGAAATATTGTAGAAAGAGTAATAGTTGGCCTTTACTGGTTATTTAAAAATCTCACAATCAACACAACTTTGTGCTTTTATGTGGACCATATTTTGGAACATTTTATTTCTTCTTATTAGTTTTGCTCTACCCTTATCTGTTATTTATATAGCTCGTCCATCTCCTGTCTGAACTTAATGGCTATCTTATCAGAAACAAGGCACAAGCAAGAAAACTGTTCTATTTGTGACAAATTTTCTCTCCTAAATACCAGAGAAACTGGAAATATTATTTTACTAATACTATTTTGTGTCTTTATTAATATTTTGTCTTTTACAGTACCTTTAAATCTTTTAAGGTGAAGCCTAAACAAAAATGAGAATATGAGAAAAATAAGTTATTTCTATAACTGTTACAGAGAATGACTCATACGACTTCACACTTTTCCTCTGTCCACTTCAATGAATTTGGTCCTAGTATATGGCTTTTATACTACATGTTCTAGTTACAACAACAGTCTTTTTGTTACAGAAAATAAAGTCCTGATCCACAAAGGCAGCTCTCAAGTTTCCAAAATTGGGGATTATTATTATTATTATTATTATTATTTACATTTGCAGCTTTTATAAATGTCACTCCAACAAAATAACTTTATGAAAATACACATTCATCTCTGAATGTGGCAAAAATTTTAGAAGAGCAAGAGTGGTGAAGTAAACAGAGACTGGAAACCCGCATATTCAAAAAAAAGAGTGAAAAAAGAGGACCCAGGGAACTACAGGCTGGTCAGTTTCATCTCTGTGCCTGGTAAGATGATGGAGGCAATCCTCCTGGATACCATGATAAGGCATATGGAAGACAGATTGAAGAAAGTGAACATGGCTTCACAGAAGGTGAATCATGCGTGACTAACTTAGTGGCCTTCTAGGACACGAGTGACAGCATTGATGGACAAGGGAAGAGCAACTGACAGCATCTACCTCAACTTGTGCAAAGCCTTTGATAAAGTCCCATACAACATCCTTGTCTCTAAAGTGGAAAGACATGGATGTGATGGATGGACCATTCAGTGGATAAGAAATTGGCTGGATAGCTGTATCCAAAGAGTTGCAGTCAATGGCTCAATGTCCAGGTGGAGATCTGTGACAAGTCGTGTCCTTAACGGGTCTGTATTGACACCAGTACTTTTTAGTATCTTAATTAGTGACACGGACAATGGGATTGAGTGCGCCTTTAGCAAGTTTCTGGATGACCACAAGTTGAACAGTGCAACTGACACTCTAGAGGAAAGGGAAGCCATCCATAGGGACCTTGACAAGCCTGAGAGCATGCAAACCTCATGAACTTCAACAAGGCCAAGTGTAATATCCAGCACATGGGTTGGAACAATCCCAAACATCAGTACAGACTTGGTGACAAATAGATTGAGAGCAGCCCTGTGGAGAACTTGGGTGTACTGTTGGATGAAAACTGAACATGAGCCATTAATGTGTGCTTGCAGCCCAGAAAGCTAATGATATCTTGAGATACATGAAAAGAAGTATGGCCAGCAGGTCGACAGAGGTGATTCTTCCCCTTTACTCTGCTCTCATGACACTCCATCTGGATTACTGCATCCAGCTATCCAGCTTTGGGGCCCTTAGTACAAGAGAGACATGAGCATATTACATCAGGGCCACAAAAATGATCAAAGAGCTGAAACACCTCTCCTATGAAGAGAGGCTATGAGAGACTTTGGTTGTTTAGCCGAGAGAATAAAAGGCTCTGTGGACACCTTCCAATACTTAAAGGGGGGCCTACAGGAAAGTTGAGGAGGGACTCTTTAGGAGTGTATAGTGATAGGACAAGGCATAATGGTTTTAAGTAGAAGAGGGTAGATTTAGATTAGATAATAAGAAAGAATTTTTTTACTATTAGTGTGTTTAGATTCTGTAACAGGCAGCACAGAGAGGTTTTGGATGCCTCCTCCCTGGAAGTGTTCAAGGTCAGGTTCGATTGGACCTGATCTAGTGGAAGGTATCCTTGCCCAAGAAAGTGAGGGTTGGAACTAGATGAGTTTTAAAGGTTGCTTCCAACCCAAACCATTCTAGGATTCCAGGATTCTACGATTTACTCTTGTAGGAAGTAAAGGAAGAATTAGTCAGCAATCCAGGAGTCAAAAAGAGATGATGTAATGAAGAGAAATGAACTATGACGTTATCCTACTTCACTTCTTTTGTTTCCTTCAGAAAATACTGGAGTTTATTTGACAGAGTGAAATTGGATAGTTGTGCTAACATACGCTGAGCTGCTTGTGAAAGAGAAGACACGTCTCTCTACATCTCTACAGACAGGTCTAAACTTTCATCAAACCATTGCTAACTTTTCTGCAAACAGAAAAACAAACAAACAAACAAAAATGGTTTATCAGAATTCTATGTGAAAGTTGAAAGTTGAAACAGACTTTTGGGTTGTATAATTATTATTTTTTTTTCACCACTTAATCAATGACTTTACAACTGTATAGCATTAAATTGCTTAAATGCTTCTTAGATGCTTTTTCCATTCTGGTCAACAGCAGTTATAAAATCATTTTTCCAAGGAAAATCATTATTGTTGTATTTAGATGAAGTTGAAACAACACTCATTCTGTCTTTTTGATTTTCCTTTCGTAGACTGTCTTTGAAATGCATAGCTTGAGGCACAGGGTGACTACATCATGAAGATTTAAGCCTATCTGTGCCAACAGAGTAGCAAGTTTTTACAATTGCCATTTCTTCCTCCTGCACAATTTCACTTGATGGGAACTTAGAACTTTTCATATTGTAAATTGTCAACCATTCCATGCTTGCATAGCCACAGGATTTTAGAAGGAACATTCTTAGATTTTTAACTCCATATACAAACAAACTAGAAATTATTGTGAAATTAACTAATTAATTCTTTTTTGTGCAAAAACAATTTAAATACCTACTTCAACATAAATAATGATCTATTACACTAAATAATCCATATGTTGATCAGGAATATTATAAAAAAAATAAACAAGTCCTTAAAATCTAATGGTTAATTTAATATTCAAAGCATCAATTAGTTTATTTCAAAATAGCATCTAGCTCATTTGGATACAGAGTTAAAGAACTAAAAAAAAAAAATTTGAAATATTGCTGTAGCACATTTAAAGTTGCTACAAATGTCTTCTTTGGTCTCTCAGGCAGATAAAACTCTCTATAAAGGTACAAAATTATAACCAACCCAACACTCTTATCTGCAAAATTTACAAAAATGGCCTTTTATTCCATCTCAAGGACAATGACCATCTAGTTTTATATAGATATATATTTTTAACAGCTATTTTTAAAGGGCAAATAAATCACTTCATTCAATCTACTACCTCAAACTTGCCAGAAGTTTGTAAACCTTTTTATTTTAAAGTAAAACTAATCTCACTGAATCTGAAATGCTAAAGGAATAGTAAGAAGAAATTAAACATGAGTTTTCGAGAATCTGATTTTCATTCTCCACAGCTTGATCAATTTTTTTTTATATTACATCAAAGACTATTCAAATTAGTCATCAAAATGCAGAGTTACTTCTTTGTTAATATATTGTGGTAAATCATTCCTATAAATACCTGTTTTTAGCATATTTGTGGAAAGAACTGTCATTAAAAAATACACTCCAGTAAGAGAGTAATGTATTTTTGCTATATGCCCTGAATATTGTACACTGGTTTTCTAAATCCTTTTACAGGGAATCTGACTGAAATCAGCTACCCTGACCAACTGGGATAAGAGGATGCTTACCAGAGCTGTGGCAGCACTGGTGCAACAGAAGATGGTGTATTTAGCACAGAACACCTGCTAAAACAGAAGTGACCACAGACCCACACCAGTGTAAGATAAGGTTGGTGTTGAGGAGGAGCCCAAGCACTTGCAAACTTGCAGATTGCCTGCTGCCAAGCAACACTTGTGACTGATTTTGGCCTGTCCTTAGTTTCCACTGTTCATATAAGCCTTGTTTCCTTAGGGGAAAAGAAAAAAAAAATGGATGGAGGTATGGAGGTTCTGGTAAGTGTCTCATCCTGCCACATAAAGATTTCTCCATGAGTCCTAGGAGACGGATTCCCTCTACTTCTTCAAATTAGGAAGCCAGGAAGGGTGCCACAGTAAGACAATGTGACAACTAAGACAATTTGTCTCCAGGACACTATTAAAATTTATTTACTGAGGCTCAGAAGGCAGATGGTTACAGACTTTGGTATGGAGCAGAAAAGTAACTCAATTTCGGTGTGATCCTCCTGTTATCATTCTAGCATGTGAGCAGTAGCATATGCTGCTTTAAACCTTTCTGTCTTTGGATCCATACAAACAGATGAAGTCAAGAGGAAGTAGAAAGTTTAAATCAATGGCAGCAGCATTTTGTAATCTCCTCTCCCACTGATAGGTACAGGGGACATTGAATAATAAGCTCTAATGTAAATTAGTTCAACAAGGGGAAGAGAAAAGTCCTGCACCTGGGCAGGAAAAAACCCATATACCAGTATTCATGGGGGATGACTGGATGTAAAACAGCTTAACAGAAAAGGATCTAGGGGTCTTTATGGACACAAAGTTGAACGAGAGCCAGCAATGTGCCCTTGCAAAACAGGCTAATTGTGTTCTGGGCTGCATTATGAAGAGAGCTATCAGCAGGTCAAAGGAAGTGATCCTTCCCATCTGCTAGCATTGGTGAGGACATATCCAGAGTACTGTGTCCAGTTCTGGCCTCTCCAGTGCAAGAGAGACATGGAGCTACTGGTGAGAGTTCAGCAAAGGACAACAAAGACGACGAAGGGACTGAAACATCTCTCCTATAAGGAAAGGCTGTGAGAGCAGTGACAGTTTAGCCTAGAGAAGAGAAGGCTCTGGGGAGATCTTACTAATGCATACAGATACCAGATGGGAGAGGGTGGAGTCAGGCTCTTTTCAGTGGTGTCCAGTGCAAGGACAGGAGGCAATGGGCACAAACTAGAACATAACAGGTTCCATCCGTACGTCAAGAACACTTCTTTACTGTGCAGGTGACAGAGCACTGGAACAGATTGCCCAGAGATATGGTAGAGTCTCTTTCCTTGGAGATCTTCAAAAGGTTCCTGGATGTGGTTCTCAGCAACCTGCTGTAGGTGTCCCTGCTTTAGCATGGGGGTTGGACCAGATGATTTCCAGAGGTCCCTTCCAACCTTAACCATTCGGAAATCCTGTAATTACAGAATCTCTAATTTGTTCCCTTTCCACAGATAAGAGCAAGCCAATCATAAGACTCAAAAGCTTGAATGAACATCAAAGAAGAAGAAATCTGTTATTTGTGTGGTTCGTATCTCTACAGGTCATTAATTGTATATATATTTTTTGATTGTAAGTTATTTTGGGGTTGTTTCTTAGCTTTGTCAAATCAATGATGGTCTCTGGCTCTGTTTTCAGATTGCCTCTGCTTCCTGGGAAGGTCTAAGGCATCATTCCTGCTCTTGGAATTAGCTATGTAATGGCTTAATGTTGGACTGCAGTCAGATGCCCACCCAGATGCTTGCTCACACTCCCTACTCAACAAGAGGAGAAAATAAGATGAAAAAGCTTGTAGGTCGAAAGAAAGTCAGGAAGCTTACAACAATTACTGCCATGGGTGAAAAATACTTGATTTGGAGAAACAATTTAACATATCGCTATTTAAAAATAGAATAAGATAGCAAGAAACAAAGACAAAAACTAAACCACCTTCTCCTCTGCCACCTTCACCACTGCTTTTTCCCAGGTTCAATTTCACTCCTTCACTCCTGACTCCACTACCTCCCTACCCCAAGTGGCGCAGGGGGATGGTGCATGGGGGTTGTAGTCGTAACAGCTCCTCTCTGCTTCTCCTTCCTTGCACACTTTTCTCCTGCTACAGCGTGGGTCCTTTCTATGGGCTTCCGGGAAATACTCCAGTGTGGTCCATCTGTGCTTAAGCACCCAGATCACCTCCTGCCCTCCTCCTCCTCTCCCCTTGCTGTCTGTGCAGGGCCACTCCTCACACCACTCCCCTCACCGCCCCTGCCGCGCAGTGTTTGCCCTCCCTTCCTCAGGCTGCCCCTGAGGTGAGGAATCGCCATCTTGGCTGCAGGGCCCGGCCGTGCCCTGAGGTGGGGCCATTGGGGTCGGCTGGAGCCGGCATGGGGCAGCCCCAGCTTTGCCTCATGTAGCAGCTCTGCAGCGCCCCTGATGCCAAAACCTTGACACCTGCATTCAGTACACCATAAATTATTTTTTTCTAATTATGTATTATTCTTCTACTGTTTAAGATTTTAAATATGTGCTTGTTGCCATTTTTTTCAGTTATTTATTTTCATTAGTAAAAAGATGCAAAGGATTTTTTTGGGGAAATTCTGCACGTTACAAGTAATGCCAAATGAAGCAGAGTTGTTTGTCCAACTATTAATTGCACTTCAGATTTCCTTTTTACACCTTCTCTACTTTAACCTCCTGTAACCTGAACCTTCAAAGCTTCCTGCAGGTTCCTGAATGTTCAAATTTGTGAAACTATAGTAAAGGCAATAGTTGGGGTAGTAGTCCCAGGGGTCTCAATCTTGGCTCTGCATTTATACACACCGCTGATAAATCACTAGATAAGTAGGTGTCAATGAATTCTGCTTTTACACAAATAAAACCAGAAAATCTGACTAACAACCAAACTATAAGCATCTAGTAGAGCTATTGAATGAAATCTCCATGGACCCTAAATCTTTCAGCCCCAACTTTCTGGGAACAGAGAAACTCTGAGTATTTGTGCTCCTTGTTTATCAAGGCTCAGGCTTCAACTAGAAAAGTGGCAGGAAATGTTTTTCTTTCTAAAGCCCTTCTGCAAGCATAGAGTTGCAAAAGATAGCAAATTTTTCATTTTCACAACACCTTTAAGAATAGTGACATCTCCTTCAGAGATAGAAAATTCAAAAGCTCAGTTTTTGTATGATTTTTTTTTCAATATTCTGTACATAAAATACTGCTGAAAGATAATATTTTTTTCTTACATATCAAACTATGCTTTTAGCTTTCAAACATGGGTAGATGCATATTCACAAAAAGAAAAAAAAAATCCATCTCACAGAAGATCAGTTATGAATTTTAAAACATCTGGGTATAAAATCTGTTCACTATTTTTGTGCAAAACAACTTTACATTGAGATCCTGATTATGCCAGTGATAAGTTACTGAGCAATATTTGCAAAGGTGCATCTGTAATGGCAAGAACATGATATAAGATACAGAGACCTCTATCTAGAGAAAGACAAAGACCTGAGCTTCTCTTTTCTTTGAAACTAAGGGAATGCAATTTTTTTCCCTTAGGAGATGCAAGATGAATAACAAATCACTATTACAGGAAGAAATAGCAAAGCTGCTAGCAGAAATAAAGAAGTAGAAGTCACATGCTCAGAGAGTTCTAAATTCACTCAACAGCCTATCTCTGATGTATGGGGTGCCAAGTCTACTGTATTGACACTTTAGGCTGAATGACCTCTGTGGATCCAAATGAAAATAGAGCACAGTTTGCACATTCTACTGTTCACCCAGTGATGCCTTTCCTTAAGATAATTATTCCGGAATTAAAATGGCCAAACACACTAGCCCACCCTCTTACAATAAAATCCAACATTGGAGGGGATGACAAAGTCCACAGAGATGGAGGGAAAGCTAGCAGTGTAGAAGAGCTTGCTTATTGGCCAGCTGAAGTCATCATTTTGTTAAGATACCTGCTCAATCACAGTAATCACACAGTACAGAATTATGTGGAGCAGCTTTGTGTACAGGTGATATATTTCAATCTGATACTTACTACATAAAGATTAAGAACTGTAAGTAGTGTAAAACAGCATTGACGTTAAAGGAACAGAAGTTATCCCTACAGATAGAAACAGGCTATAATAATTTTTTGGATATTATTCAGTTCTCTGAGAGACTACATAACAAAAATTGAATCCTCATTTCAGGTTACAAGAATTACATAATTAGATTATTAATACTTTTACAATCTCATTCCTATATGAATTTTAATCTTACATATAATTGTGATTATTGATGTATTTTTCTTTCAATGCACATTAGTACATAAGATATACAGAGAACACACTGAGAGAATAATTTGCCCCTTAAATGTGCAAATCCTATTACAATATTTGTCTAAAGGCTAGATTAATACTGAGTTGCTGCTTTTGCTAGCTCATCATAATTTTGTCAGTACATATACTTAACTAGGAGAATGCAAATGGGTCACCCAGCAGGCACATGTTATAACGGAGTCTAGTTACTTTTGACTCTTCAAATATGTTGCAAATTTCAAAGGCAGTTCCCACCTAACTACTTTATCAAGAAAAGGACGAGTTACTAAGTCTTCATCTACTTAAAATAATAATTTTTTAAAAGGCTGAGTAGTAAACCACATTACATCATTTAATTTGTACCTAACTGGATCATAATCGTATTTAACTTTTTTTTTTCTTTCACATCATCTAATTATTTCTAAGTGAATTTCTTATGCAAAAATATCCAGAACACCCGTTGTTTATTTTGATAATGAATTCCACATTATCACTTCTTTCCATATTCAGTCACAGAAAGTATCAAAAGAGAGATTTTTCTATCAAGATACTTTTCTGAAAAGATTTTTTTGTTTGTTTTGTTTTTTGTTTTTTAAACATCATTTTAGCACTAAGTTATATGTGGTTCTGTCTTAGGTGAAGACATCACAAGTTCAGCCTTATTAAGTATTTCAAAAATTCATCTGTCTACCAGGTCTACAAGCAGGTAACAAGTCTGATACCTATATTGGGACAGTATCAGATGGCTCAAGAGCTGACAGAGACTTTTCTTAAAGACTCACCCAGCCTGTGGATTCAAGTTAGTAAATGTAATCCAAGCCTGCATACACCAAAAGTAATGATCAGCTATGGCTAGCTGTAAAAAATGATAACGGCTTTTGTGAGGAAGTTGAGGGTAGAGAGGATATGAAAAGTTTAATTTTAATTACATTCTTGTAATCTTGACAAGACTTGTACTATACATGAAATATCAAAGACAAGATCACTGCAAATAATTTAAAAAAAAAAAAAAAAAAAAGAGATAACATTTGGCACTGTTATTAATACAATAATTTTGGAACACAGACCAAAAGTCCTAGTGCTAGCCAAACATAGCCATGACAATACAGTACTGCACATGAGCAATTCATCACAATACTTGGGATGAAATTTGTACTGGCCTGGGTCTAGTAGCAGCATCTTCATTATGTTACAGCGTACATTAAGATACATCTTGAGCTAACATTAATTATTTAGCAAGTAAAGATGTTGATGGCACAGTACAGAGATGCCCTTAGATAATATATGCCATTTTAATAAACATATGTTTCTAAGCCCCTTTAACTGTCAAGATCATGCAAATATCCAACTGTGCATACATAAGACACAATAGCCTGATTCACTTAAATAAGTCTGACATGGTTACACAGACTTTTGTGGTGTTATACTTATTTCCATTACTTGATGGCCAAAAAGGCTCAGCTATCTTGTCTTGATTTATTCTGGATGTGCAGACACCAGAATAACTCTCCTTTAAGTATTCACCAATTAACAACTAATTATTATGCCAGATTGGTTTGTATTGGCTGGTAACTCCCATCTGCTGAAAATTTCTTTTGTATCAAATATGCCACAGTAATACATCTATGATTTTCATATCTTTGTCAGAGTGTAATTGGCATGTAGACAAATTGTTCTGAAATATTCTGATGGAATATATTTCTTTCCTGGCTTTTTATCATGCCACATTCAAGATAAGAAATTCTGAATGTTATCCTGGGGTATTTTGGACTTTTATATAAAAGCATTACATGAAAACAATGTTTATGTTGTGAAGTCAAGCATTTCAAAATTAAGAAATAATCAAGATTATGATCCATTTTGCAATTTGATTTCAGTTTCCCTGTTTGTTGATGTTTTGATGTCATTTTTTACTAGTAAGGTACTACTTTTTTGTTTGGTTGGTTTGGTTTGTTTTTCCTCTCAGTGAAATGTGTTTTTTCATTCAGTGTAGGCAGAGGTCCTACAGAGGACAGGGATTCTCTGACCAATCTGAAGCTCTCCCTTTCATTCCTCAACCTTGTCCCTGCTACTTTCACTTCCACTCCTGCCTATTCTTGAGCATCTTCCTCGTACAGTACCAAGCCTCATACACACCATTTCCATTTCTGCCAGGGTAACTCTGCTTCATACTTTTCAAAAAATAAATTAGAAATCAGGAAATATGGACAAAATCCTGCATCAATCATCACACAATCGTTACATAATACTCACACAATTTATTTTGAACTTTAGCACAGACCTATGCTTAAACCTAAATTTGCCCTAAATCTAACAGCAGCAAGAGACATACCTGTGTTTAAGTGACCTTGCATGCACTGGACTATCATGGAAGAGAAGGTTTGGGAAGCGTAGCTGCGTACAGTGACATCCAGGCAGAGTGTGACATGCCTGGTCAGGCCCTCCCAACCACCTCCCACAAGACATTGTCAGAGTGGCTGTCTGTCTGAATTTAAAACAACAAACTGGGTGGCTGATGATGTTAAGCTCTAAATATGCTGGAATTTTTTTTTATGGTCAAAATACAAAACATCTTGTGTGCTGAGCTGAGGGTATATTGCCAACCAATTAATGTTTTAACAGTCTAGTAATCCATACTATTAATTGTCATTTACAATTACATTAGCAGTCCAAACTAATATAGAAAAGCTCTGTTAAAAACACCCTTAAAAATGTTATATCAGAAACCTAACTAACATGCAATGCTGATCTCTCCAGTGTCCTGTGGGTCCCGTGGCTGATGGTGATTTGTTTTGTTTTGTTTTGTTTGTTTGTTTGTTTTAGTAGTAGTGTTTTTTTTTTGGAGGAGAGTTGGTTTGGTTAGTTTGGTTATATATTCATTGCTGTATAGGAATGCAAGAAACTTGTTAAACAGGAGTCTTCAATGTAGATGTTGCATCACAGAGTGGAGGATATGTCCTTTTTCCATATTTCTGGTGTTCCTGTTAGCATGTCATGTTCAATGTTTCAGGAAAGAGCCATTAAAATTGACAGGGAAATAAAACAACCACTATAAATGAAGTTTCTAAATAAATATTTTAGCTGCTAGGTAGGAGAAATGATAGTACATGCAAATATTAGAAGTATTTTAATACTGATATGTAAAGCACTTCTCCAGAGTCAGAAAAATATATATATAAAAAAAATAATAACTTTATATAATAAACAATTAACTTGTAAAGAGAAAACTAAAAATTGCCCTCCCCATCCACCCCAAAGAAAAAACAACATATAAAATAACACCCACTATGAAGACTGGAAAACATACAATGGAATGATCCCTTTTCCCTCTTTCATTTAGCTTGGCATTGTCACTATGGACCATGCACCTTCATGCAAAGGTTCATCTTGCTGCTGACTCTGAGCCTCACACTTCTGGAGCAAGTGGCACATGACCACTACAGAAGCCTTGGCTGAGTCTGCTGTCAAATCTAAGCTCTGCTGGAAAGAACCAAATAGCACACTGGAGTCTACATGTAGCTATTCAGGATAAAGAAAGCCACTACCAAGAGAAAAGAGAGACCATGGAAACAGGCAAATGGCTGAAGCCCTCATTGAATCTACTTGCAAGGGATCAGATCCTTTCAGGTCCTGTGCTGTATTGCCAGACCCAAGAATTATGTCCTATTAGTCCCATGTTCAGTTTGAAAGGTTAATCTGTTTAAACTGTTTAAGGACTAAATGGCTGATATGACTGATGAATGAGGAAAAATTTCTCAAATTAGCTAAGAGGGAGAAAGAAAAACAACAACAACAAATACACACACAAAAACAAACAAACAAAAACCAAAACAGAGAAACAGTTCCTTAGTTAGACATATATTAGACCGATTAAAATTTCAGACTGTGAAAGATGAAACCCTAGCATATTTGGATCTTCTTTGTTATTTCTAACAACATGGAAAGATTTTATCTGTTCTTCTTATTGTCCATGTAGAATAGAAGCAATGAAATGTTTACAGGAGACATCAGATGTGATCATTTCCATATTAAATATGGGTATTAACTCTCTAAAATGTGATTTCAATAGCTATTTCCCCATCTAAGTAACTGGCTTTATAATTAAAATATTCCAAATAAATTTCATATTTTAACTTAATATGCATGTCATTTACTGGCTTGCTACTCAGAAGGATTTTTTTTTTTTTTGAAAAAGTCATTTCAGTGATATCAGTTATTTTCTCTGTTTTATATTTTCAGTAGTCCTACTGAAGGCAGCTAAAAATAGTGGAGAGTCTACTCTCTGACTTCAACACTTGTATATAGAAAGATGTTTTCATTTACTTGTTCACACAATGCAAAATAAATAAATAAATAAATAAATGAGGGCAAGGAAATATTTGTCACTGTCATCCTCTGTATATATTTTCCTCTATAGTGTGCTGAAGTTTACAGCAGCACTGATGTTTAAAGTATTTTCTCTAGGGATGTCAAAGACCTGTGTGCATTAAATGATCATGACACAAGTTTAATTATAATCATGGTGGTAGAAAGAGTCTATTCTAGTCTCCATTCTGTGTTTCTGAAGTTTAAAAAATAATTAACAAGATTCCAATATAAATTATACTGCGATGGGAAGAGAAAACAAGCCTAACTGCACATGCATAGAATTGAGCATGAACCTATTGCCAACTATTGATCCATTAGAATTAGCCTTTGTAACTATATTAAGCAAATATTAATTTAATACTTCAATAATTTTTATCAGTCTTTGTGATCCTGTCTCCCACCTCATCCTCCACAGTTGTAATTTCCTCCCTGATTAATTCTTCGCTTTGATAATGAAAAATCTTTTCAGTTATGGTTTCCATTTCCACCTATAGCAATTTGTATTCTTCCTTCTAATTATTTAATATATCCTTTAATTATATTCTCAGGCAACTTCCAATTCTTAATCATGTTTACTTTCTGTTTAAGTTGACATAAATATTTAATTTATTTATTTTCAGATCTAGGCCTTGTTTTCTATAAATTGTACATGTAAGTACAGCTCAGCTAGATTTTTTACTTTTACTCGTCAAACATTTTCATTAAGGAAAATGTACATGTGAGATGTTAGCATAAAAATATGAATATATACACCTTTGTTTCCTATATGTATTAAAGAGATAATGTGTTACTGCATAGTATTATCAAAATATCAATAGCTATTCTGTTACTTTCAAATGACATTAAAAAAAAAAAAGTTTCTTATTTTTTAACTATGATACTGAAAACTTCAGGTTTTTCAAGTATTAATTTTTATTTTTAGATATCCATCTGAAGAAATCAGTCTGGTTTTGATCCTTTTATACTAAGGCTTGTATTGCTACAAATTACAAAAGATTTATGGTGGGTTTGTTTTGTTTCCTTGCTTTGTTCCCCCCTATCCACCTCTCACCCCCCAACGGGTTGTTTTTAATACATTTTAGATTCAGGAAGCTATGATTTCATAGATTGGCTTGGATAGGAAGGGACCTCAAAGATGATCTAGTTCCAAACCCCTTGCCACAGGCAAGGACACCACCCACTAGATCAGGTTGCCCAGGGCCTCATCTACTCTGGTCTTGAACACCTCCAGGAATGGGGCATCCACTACCTCTCTGGGCAACCTATTCCAGTGTCTCACCACCCTCTAAGTGAAGAATTTCCTCCTGATCTAAATCTCCCCTCTTTTAGTTTAAAACAATTCCCCCTTGTCCTGTTATTATCCGATTGAGCAAAGAGTCATTATCCATCTTTTTCATAAGTCCCTTTTAACTACTGAAAGATTCCAATGAGGCTTCCCTGGAACCTTCTCTTCTCCAGGCTGAACAGCGCCAGCTCTCTCAGCCTTTCTTCATAGGAGAGGTGTTCCAGCCTTCTGATTGACTTTGTGGCCCTCCTCTGGACCCATTCTAAGAGGTCTACATCCTTCTCGTGCTGGGGGCTCCAGACCTGGATGCAGTACTCCAAGTGGGGCCTCACAAGGGCCTCTTTTGATGCAGTCAGCCTTCTGCACTGCAAGCATGCACTGCCAGCTCACGTCGACTTTTTCATCCACCAGAACCCCAGAATCCTTCTCCACAGAGCTCCTGTCAATGAATTCTTCTCCTGGTCTGTACTCATGTCCAGGATTGCCCCGGCCCAGTTGCAGCACCTTTGACTTCTTAAACTTCATTCGGTTCACTTGAGCCCAATACTCAAACTTGTCTCCATCCCTTTAGATGGCATCCCTTCCTTCTATTCTATCAACCGCACCACTCAAGTAGTGCCTGCCAGTACCATATTTTTTATCACTGAAAAAATTTTGCTGCCACCTATACTACTCTTCTAAATTCTTTAAAAGGTCTCACTTGATAAGACATTATATAAAATATGATACTATAAAGGCAGTAAAGGCCAAACGGATGAGAGGAGTTCTGCATGAAGGTTTCCTCCACTAAATATATTTAAAACAATTCAAATGCTATACAAAACAGATCTTTCTCCTCAGGCAGAACGTCAGATCTTTCTGTATCGAATAGTTATAATGTATCTGATTATATAATTACAGTTCTTCCAGGAAATGTTGTTAGATGCTTAGAAGAAAAGGAATACAAACCCAGTGATTTTATCTTTTTAGGCACTGACAATTTACTATTCTGGCTCTCCAGGTTTATTTTTTAACACACTGGGTAGGACAGATGTATTAATTGTTTGGAACTGCTTGGAATAGTAGTATCATATAATGGAATTATTTATTTGTTGTGTTATAGAACTATTTATTTGTTGAAACTTTGTCTCTTTTTCATATTTTGTCTCTGTGTAAAACATTTGAAAATTCTTTGCATATACTTTGACACTTCTATTCACAGCAACTACCCTTTGCTCACTCTAAACTCTTGCGATTTTAGTTTTTTGTTGTTGTTGATTTTTTTTTTTTTTATTTCTCTACTTTTTACAGGGCAAGCCTATCTTTCATCTACATGCAATGAAAAACATGTTTGTATAGATTTGCGTTGCTTAATTCTAGCTTAAGCTCTGACAAGCTTTTCTCATTATTGGTACATTTATAGATGCACTTAACCCATCTTTGTTCTCTGATTTTAATAACAGATTTTCCATTTGTCAGAGGGATTGAACAAAGGCTTCCCTTCCTCTGCCTGAAGACCTGTTCTCATAAAGCCTACAGGAAATAAGTTATCTCCAAGATTTGTAGCCCCCCCCCCCCCCTTTTTTTTTTTTTTATCTGAAAGAAACTGATCAAAAAGCTACTAGGAGGAGAAGTAAGAGTTGGGAAAGAGACAGACAGCGTGACCATGTGCACTTCATTCCCTTAAATTTAAAAAGGAACAAGACTGAGAGAAGAAAAGCTCTACAGATGTGCTGTCTCAGTTTAGTTTATTATAGTACATTGAATTTAAATTTGAGTGAATGAAGTAGTAAATCTTATATGTAGCCTGTATACCAGTGTTGTGGGGTACAGTGTGTCTGGGGTACACCAGATATTTTCAGCTTTGCATTTTTCGAGGTAAGTACTATAAGATTTACAGCATCCTTTTGTAATTTTATATTTTCTACAAGTTCAGACAAAAAGTAAATTATGAGCAGTTTTGTCCATCTGTAAGTGTAGAATTGTTTCAAAAATACTCTGTTCCATTTACAAAGATGAGAAACTTAATCTGACACCAGGAACAGAGAGTAAGCTTGATGATTAGAAACAAGCAATCATTATGACATACATTTTAGCTTTTGAAATATCATCTGAGTAGGGTTCTTGGTAAATATGGCTGAAAGATAATCTATTGCACTGTGACAAATTAAATGACCATTGCTTTTCTCAGAATGACAGATTACTTACAGAGCAATCTCATGTCCTGGAGTATGAAATTACTATAAATTGTAGTGTCTGTTATAGTGGTCAGTAGCCAACTGAACTATTAATAGCTATAAATCATCCAACACAACTACCAATATCTACTAATTGGAACAGTCATTTTTTCTTACAGTTTCTGTTTTCAAAACCACATTATACTGCTCAAAGTCAAAGTTCAAAAAAGTATTTTACATAAAATGTTTCAGAAAGATGTGCTTCAGGAAGTACACTCGTAATAATGAACTGACCTCTCCTTTTTACTCTTCACCACGACTGCAGGACTGGTTGTACTTCTGTCTTCTTTTTGATTTCCTAGAATGCAGGACATCAGGTGTCTGCATTCTTACCCCAAGAAGTATTCTTCCAGATTATTCAAGGACCTAGATTTCATTCTCCATGCTGCTCTCCATGGACAAAGATCTTCGCTTTCTCTTTTTAAGCTTCAGCTACATTTCTCCTCGTTTCAGGAGGAAAAAAAAAACTAAAAATAAATAAATAAAAATCATATATTTAACATGAAATTTAGCATTTAACACACAATGACATTTGGCATACAATAACCATAACATGAAGATAATTTTATTTTAACACTTGAGAAATATAATTTTAAGTTTAAAAAGGTAAAAAAATGTTCAAAATTATTTATAAGCATGCTAAGCTTTAAGCAATTTTCTTACAAAACTAGATTTTCCTGTTTTCTCATGACTTGTCAGAGAAAACTAAAATTTTAAGGATCTAAAGAGCTTAAAATCTAAGTTAGACTATTTTGGCTACAGATTATCCTGCCTTTCCATAAGTCCTATTGCTCAATGGTTTTATCAAGCTTAACTAAGTGGAAATGTCTTCCATCTCAGACTGCCTGTCTGAATCTTCAAACCCCTTGAGAAAATGCATCAGTAAGAAGTCATTTAACCTTACTGGTTTGTAACTGGTCAGAGACAGAGCTTGCCAGCTGGAAGAGCATGCATGAGTTTCTATCCCTCCCACTGATAAGCTTAAGCAGCAAGAGAACACCCCTTAAAGTGACGTGCTGTGGTCACACCCTTCCTCTCTGATTTTGTCATGTCCTCTTGTTACTCTTACCTCCTACTGTGTGATAATTCATTTTAATCTGCAATGCACCTATGTATCTTTCAATAAGGCTCTTTTATACAAATTTGTACATCGTCTTGTCCGGATTTGGAGTGGGGTCTTACATTTCCAGGAAAAAAAAAAAAAAAAAAAAAGACAAGGTTTATTTACTTCTGCTTCAAATGTGTCAGTAATACCCTTGCAGTACCTAAATACCACTAAGATGAGCAGTTTTCATTCATGTATCTTTGCTCCCTTCTCTACTAAGGAAAACAAAGAGACATAAGCTCATTAGATATTTACTATCTTCTTTAGAAGGACTGTATGGTAGCTTTCACGTCTTACTCTTATCCAATCTTGCTTTACTTTGAATTTATATCAGCTCCACTCATACATTATAAGATGAAAGCAACCTCCATAAAAAACAATAACGTTTTTGTTTGTTTGTTTGTTTTTTATGAATAGAATAATTATAATGTTATCCTTTTGCTACAGCTACAAGGGTAAATTGATGTCACATGTAAAAGCTGAAAAATGACCTTTTCAACATCAGCTTGACAGGATTCACACTCAGGAATAATATTTTCTTTTGTGCTTTAAAACAGGTTTAAAACAGGATTTCAGGGTGCCCTTTCCCCACTGCCCTAATCATATGTTTGGACTGTCAGGTAAAATAAGACACACCAAAGACATTTAATTGAGTTCAACATATCAAAACATCTTCAAGCGCCTGAGCTGACTTGTTTATGAGTGGCTTGGGGATCTTCATCCTGTTACAGAGCCAGGTCGGCAAATAAAGGACATTAACAAATGTATCCTTTTTTTTCTATATATAATCCACTATTATATCCCATTGACTGCTTTCTGGGAACCTCAAATGCATCACTATATGTACAGTATAATTTGGTAATTTACTTCAATTAGAACATTTAATAAAATATTCATGAAGGTGGCCTCTTGTTGAGATAGACCATCCATTTGCTTAAAGATAGGTCTGTAGCACTCACAGGTATAATCCATTAGGCAAGCTAATTGACATTTTGACCAATAGATTTTTCGTGACCTCTTCCTATGAATCTTGACAAAGGCTACTGGTCAAAGTATCAATTCTCACACCTGCTGGGTGACACCTACAAGTAAATTAAATGTATTTTTAATAGAACACTCTGTCTAAGTGACTGTATCTCAATAAGTAGATACTGCTATGAATATTTATTTAGTACTGCGTTTAATGGAACCTAATAGTGAGGGACATTTACATTACAAAGAAGTCAAGCCCTATTAATTATCCAAAAACCACCACTTACATTAGATTGCTGGGAAAAAAATGTTTTTGCTACAGTTTGCCAGATTTTTATCTACCATCTGATGATTTATTGATATTAATAAAATGAACTGCATGCCAATTTTTGTAGTACAAATATAAATTGCAGGTATGATAAATTTCTTATCTGAATTAAGCCATGATTCAGAATACTTTTCCTCTTGTGTTTATCTTTAAGTATTCATGCAGCATCTGAAACTTTGTATGTGAAAGTAGGGTTATATCTATGCAAGCATAGGGTCTTACATTGGAAAGTACAAAATCTTACCGATATACTTTGGCTGCACTTTCCCAGGTTCTAAAAAATAATTCATTCATTTAGTTGGAGGGACAATTACCGTCATCTAATAGAGTGTATGATCTTAAAATTTAAATTCTGGTAGTCTCAACTGATTATAGTACCTGGGTTCCTTTGCCAAGAATAGGAAGATATCACTATTTCTGTATATATCTGTGCATATCTTATTGTCTTTATTGATACATGTGCCATCTATGCCCAATCACTCCCTTAATCAAATGATTACAGGGAATCCAGATATGTCTGCAGGAAGTATCCTACAGGTAATGTTGAGTTATGTAGAAAATTAAATAATTTTATCACATAAAGCTTTTTTTTTTCTTTTTTTTTCTTTTTTTTTTCTTTTTTTTTTCTTTTTTTTTTTTATTTTTTTTAATTTGGATGAAGTAAGACCAACTGTAAAAGAAAACCTTTTCTTAATCCTAAAACATGTTTTTTTGTGTGTGCAGTTATTAGCATCATTCTTCATCTGAAATGATGTTAAAAATATACACTTCCTTGAGTTTATACTGACTACTGAAATAACACCACCATTGCATGCTTTATCGAGACTATCAGAAAGTGTCTTTTTACATGGCACTACATTTCCCCAATTACAATACCTTGATGGCATTTCCACTGCAGAAATATTTCTTTTCCATTTAGATGAGGTAATGGATGTGTGTGTAGGGTCATTCAAGAAGTGTTTACTTTATGGAAACAGAACGAATAAATATGTATGTTATGTACATGGAAAAAAAAATCTTTTCCATATTGAATTGCATATACCAGCAACTCTTGAACAACTAATACTGTTCATTATAAGTATATAAATATTTCATTTTGACCTCCTTTTATTAAGGAACCCTTAAAAACAGAGATCAGCAACTTGAATTTCTCTTACATAATGAGATTCTCAAGTGGGTGGAATAAGCTGCAAACAGTAAAGTTCCCTTTCCCATGTTACTAAGTGGGAAGGGGAAAAGGGAATTCAGCTCTGAAGGAAGAAGACTCAGAACTTAGAAAAGGGGTTCACAGCTGGGAAAGGCAAGAAAAAAATGAAATGCAGGAATGAATAGAGAACAAAGAGGGTGCTGTGATACAACAAACAGGGTATGAGGGCTCTAGGGAGAAGACAGATAAGAGAAAATAAGACAAACCTGAAAGAAAACAAATAAACAAACAAAAACCCACACCTCCAGCTGATAGTAAAAGTAATGGAATATGACCTGTCTGAAAAACAACACTTCAGGAAGGCAGGAACAAAGACAGTTTTGACCCAGTTATTTCTGATTTCCAAAGTTTATAATGGTTTTAGTTGTCTACCAAAAGCTACAGAAGGAGAGGGAAGGGGGTTGCACTGTTTTCCTGTGTCCCGAGATTTTGTAAAGAAACTATAGCTCAGCCCTGCAGGAAGGAAAAAAAAAAAAAAAAATGGAAAAAAAAAAAGGTCTTAAACTTTTACAAAACAATAACAAAAAATAATTCATAATTATTTTTATGGAGAATTGTAATCCTAGGATCCTTGATAGCATCTTCTCCAAAAAGAATACTGAGATCACGGTACTCCGACAGTCTTTTTGAAAGCAATGTGTGTGCTAATTTACTCTCTCATACCAAGTGGAAACACAGCTGGGTGATGAAAGAATAATGTTAGCATGGCTGCTCTGAGGCTTTCAAAACTGACCATTCAATTGAAAATATAGATTATAAACCATTTCTCTGGGTCAGCCACTGAAATTTAAAGGGTATTTAATTCTTTGCATTGCCTTATACTAAAGAGACAGAGACAGATACTCTGTGTTTTAAACCATCTATGGATATTTGTAGCTTGATAACATTAGCAAATTATTTTGGCAATGAAACGCAGTCAGTATGACATGACAGGAAAAGAAAAACAACTTCTTTTCTGATCATAAACTGCAAAAATCCGTAAATGTACAAGTCAATGCTTGCTGTTAAATTCAGCTATAATACTTTTGAAGATACTATGAATATTTTCAAAAACATTTTGATAAAAAAGCAGAGGTCATGGCATACACTTCGGCTCTTTATAGACTTTAGCAGTAAATTTTAACTCATTTTAAATTAAGAAGGTGTGTAATCCAAATATTTTTGTCAACAAGTGCATTAAATTTTCCTGTAAAGGCTATTAATACGATTCTATTCATAACAGTATTTAAGTAAAACTATAAAGTGTTTGTGAAACTATGTAGTTAAAATAAAATGCAACACTCCAATTATTACATGTTTAGGTGTATGTGTACACCTTTCATAGTATCTGGCTTTGTGTTTACGTAGACATATTACTAGACAAATTACGTCAACTTATCCTAATAGCTTAAACAATAAGCACTACAGCTTCCGTAGAATTAGAAATTACAAATTATTGCATTAAAATTGAAATCTTTTTGCTGTCATTTACAGCAGTTAAAAAAAAAAAAAAATCAGTGACAGTTCATATGGTGCAAATTGTTCAGATTTTTTTCACAAAACTACTCCATCCACTTTTAATATATGTTTATATGTAGGAAGAAGGAAGTTGAAAAACAGTATGAGTTATTTTAAGATAGAAAAATAGGACTAGCAAAGTGTTAATTAACAGAATTGGGTTGTATCTGTGGAAGCTTATATGAAGTCCAACATTAACATTACATTAGTTCACCATGATTAACTGTGTTCCACTGAACCCTAGACACTAATCATCCTCCTAAGAGTGAAACATCTCTTTTAACATTCATGAGACGTTAAAAGACACTTTGAGTTTACAGTTACTGTTTTTCCATTCTGAGTGTTGCAGAACAAGCACTCATTCTCATCATTTCAGAGTGTAGATGGGTGCCTACTTTTTTGATGTGGGAGAAAGTGTGGATCAGGTGTTGCCACCTAAAAGAGAAAAAAAAAAGTAAAAAAAAAAAAAAAAAAAAAAAAAGAGATCCCTGTCCCTTAATTGTCTGGCCCTCAGATTCTAACTGTCCTGTAGAGAGACATAGAGGAATCACTGCAGTGATCAATATTGCATCATAGCAGCACCTGCCTAAGCAATTTCAAACCAAGGTGTTGTGACTGTGTCACACTTTTTAGGGGACTATGTTTCCCTGTTGAAATTTGCAAACAGGAGACAGTATCATTAAAGCCTAGAAATATGTACTTTATTTGGGACTAGACATTGATAAAATCTGCCATTTCAAACGCTTATTGAAGTCACAATTGTAATACTTAGGATATGAGATGAAAAATTTGAGTTAACATATGTGCTAGCCAATGAGTAGCTAGGCATGCTCATGTACCTGTGGTATTAGACTGAAAAACAACAAATTTCATGGATCTATCATTCATAGTAAAATACACGTACACGAAATCTGTCATGAGACAAGGACTGCAAACTATAGTTAGTTCTGTGAACATGTCAAGTCAGTTGTATATTAATGAATCTAAATTAATTATGAGTTCTTGTCTTCCTGTTTGTTTGTTTGTTTCCATTTCAGTTTTATGTGAATGCTGTTTTATAGTTACTTGTAAGATATTTTAGGTACTGATCTTTCACTGTTCAATATAGTAAAGCCACAGTTCCTAATGAGATCTTTCATACAATACTGTCTTAGAATGGCTGAAATTTATCATTTCATTACAGAGTTGTTTCAGTAAAAGGAATATTTCATTACTACTATACATATCTGATTAGGAATGCAAAAATTAAGTATTCAACTGAAACTGATTTCCTTTAAAACAAACAGAGCATCTTCTGTCAATAGAACTTCAGGTTTTGATTAATTTCTCATTTCAGAAGAATATCTTTCTTTTCCTAAATTTTTCATACATTATATTAGGGCTTTGAAAATTTTAGGATGTTGGGGGAAGAATGCCATTTAAACTCTATTATTTTAAGATTCAAAAATTTTACACTTTATTTTTCAGATTTTAAAATAATATTTATAATATACTACTTATTTATTTATTTATTTATTTATTTATTTTTCAGATTGACATAAGCAAACAGGAGGTTTCAAGGTAATAGATGAGTGGGACAGAGAAAGTTTTCAGAAGAATTCCCAGGACAGAAAAATTTGTACCTTTTTATAAAGAAGGAAAATTACCCTTATAAATATGTATTCTTGTTAGTTTACATTTCAAAACTAGCCAAACAAACAAATAAATATAAAAGACCATCTCTTTCAGTACCCACAAGGCCTTGTGGACTAAATGAATAGTAAACTTTTTTCGTATTTGTGTAGATAAAATCGATAATGAAATGTAATGATTTTGAAGTCCCTTTTTCAATTGATTTAATGGCCACTTTCTTCTCTAGTATTGTCCATGAAAGTACAGTGAAGGCTGTCAAAAATGTATTTTCTGAGACATTCTAAAGTTGATTTTGATGAACTCTTCATCATAATGAATTGTTTTATAATATATACCACTTCTATTCTAGAAGCCCAGTACAGCTCTATAGCCAAAATATATTTGAATGACAAAATTAATGATTGTGTTTGAAACTTCAAAGAAAATTTGCTCTTCTCTCAAAGCCTTCCTACTTTCACCATCTCAAGAGCATAAGCTCCATGTTTACCTCTCACTGTCTGCCAGCAGGCAAGAACAGAGACTTCTTGTTTCTGGTGCAGAGCTACCTGTATGTCATCAAGCTGGTGTACCTCTAGAACAGAACTGGAAAGTGCCCTGCCTTTCATAGAAATTTAATAGTCTAATCATCTCCCAGCTTAGAGAGACACTATATAGTCTGAGACAATTTTTTTGATAAAGGAGGGACAACTAACCAGTGAGACCAACTACACTTCTTTCCCATAAGTGACACTTTTATCATAAACAATTCATAATATAATAAGCCAGTTTTACTCAGTAACTTCTGAGCTACCTATGATTTTTTTTATTTTATTTTTTTCAATTTCAGGTCAAAAAAGCTTTGAAAGATTAAGATCCAGACTGATAAAACAAGATTGTTATCCTAAGTTTAGAATTTAGCTACATTTAATAATGTCAGAATCTTTATTTCTCCCATTGATAAGACAATTAATTAATTAATTAGAAAAAAAAAAAAAAAAAAAAAGAAAAAAAGAATGAAAGAGAGAAGGAAAGATTCCAGCAAACCAGGTGCAGGCTGCATAAGTCTGAAGTTTAGAGGAACACAAAAATCCTATATTTTTTCTTGTGAACACACTGTGTGAATTGGGATTGGTTTAAGAAGTACTTTAGTTATTTAGTTCCAGTTTCTGGCCTACTTCCGTCAAAAAGTATATTGTTGATATTGCCTGGAATGTCAGCTTTCAGTTGATCACCATGCTTTAAACTCAATGATTCAATCAAGGTCAATCAGAGTTGTCGATCAATATTATTATTATTACTCACTTGAAAAGCAATATTTTTGAAAAAATGCTTTTGCTGTATTCTAAAAATGTATTTTTTCTCTTCAATACTGGAATTAAAGTTCTAGATTTTGATGCACATACCATGTTTCTTTAGAAACTATTGTTCTTAAAGTAGGTCAGTAACTATATGAGATTCTCATCCCACGGGTTACACTTTGAGGCTACCCTGAAGTGAACTGTATTTTGAAATGCTTTGTACTTCCTTTGTTCCTTGATTTATTTGCATTTGATGAGACATCTCAGCGGAGTGGGAGTGTTGCCTTCCAAGAAAATCTGAAAAATATCCAAATATCCAAGAATAACTTTCTTCATGGTTTTGAATCCTGGAAGTGGCACGCTAAGAACTGCAACTGCTACATTTTGCAGGTCTCTAATATGATTTATTTTTCAAGAAAGAGGGTCCAAATATATCTAAATACATCATCTGACTTTTTAAACGAGTACTCCCTACCACCAAAGTACCAGAACACTTAATAGCTTAACCCAGAACTCTCTGGAGTTGATGAAAACATCCAATGTAGCATCATCCATTGGAAGACCAGGTCCATTCATCCACTGTAAAACATTTCAAAGCATCCTAGAGAAACTGAATAGAGAACAGCTTTAAAAGCACACTGTTATTAATTTATGTTTCCAAGTTGTCCTGTATAATCCCACTATTTAAGGAAACAAACAAACAAACAAAAAACAAGAGCAACTAAATACAAAAATAACAGTGTTCTTAGGAGTCTCCTAATCATTTCATGGAAGTGAAGTATTTGACTGAATCCTTTATATGATGGATATGAACTGAGTAAAAGACGATTGCATCATAAACACTTCTCACTTAAGTTGAATGAGAAATAAACTGGATACAAACACACTCTAGTTGGTTCAGACTTCAACAGGTTCAACAAAATTAATAGCGCTAAGCTTTTCAGATGAAGTTTGCCATGTTTATGTTGATTGATAGCTGTGAGTTCATACCAAGCTCAAACAAAACAAACAAACAAACAAACAAAAGACAATACCTGAGTAGCATCATACAGATGAATGACAGCTGTGCAGATCAATCAAAGCAATACCTCATTGCTCATGAGACAATGATAGGAACTGATGTTGTATTTGACAGATTCAAAGACATCAACTCTAAAAAAAAGCACAGTTCAGTGTAAGAGCATTAGCCAGCAAACTGCTCTGCTGCCTGTTTGTAGTCCCTCAAGACATAAAATGTGATGTGCGCCACAGGGCATAGGACAGATGGGTTCTGGGATGTTGCAGGCTACACTTAGTAGAACTGACATGCTTCAACTCTTGAGTAAATTTCCCTTTGTAAATTGAGTTTGAATAAAAACAAATATCTAGTGAAAAATACTGAACCACCAGGAAAACCAAACCGAACCAAACCAAACTGAACCGAACTGAACCGAACCGAACTGAACCAAACCAAACCAAACCAAACCAAACCAAACCAAACCAAACCAAACCAAACCATAAAAGCATGTGGCTGAAGAACTGTTCCAAACAGAGTAAAAACTATTTGAGCAAGAATTCAAGCCTTCTTATTATCTTGGTGGAAAATATTAAAATATGGGGTAATATGTGACCTGAATAATATATGTGTTTTCAACAGACCAGTATTTCTACATAGGAGATGGTTTTGATATTGTCAAGATGTATAGGTTTCATGAAGAGAATGTTCCTAATTTACAAGGTCGATATCCTCAGAGAGGCTTAAACAGATTATAAAGTATGTCATTATTATTTTTCTTTATCATCATTTGTTATTTATATAGCATCCTGCCATCTGCCAGAAGGATCATAGACATATGATAAAACAAAACAAGTGAGGCTAACTAGAGCCCTTGTTGACAAGTTCAGCAATGACACAATCGGATAAAGAAAGGAAGATACTGAAACATATTTCTGCTCTTTTAATTACTGGAATGCCAAAAGCACACCTTTATCAGGAAAGATAACATCCTTAAGGAAATAAATCTCATAAAAGAGGATTCCTCTTTCAAAGCAAAAGAAATCAAAAAAGAAGTATTATTGCATCATGCATATGTAACAGTGCAGTGAGAAAGTTTGTCTATTATATAGAAGTTAATCCAAAGGTGTATTATTCTTATTGTCAACCTTGTACTTTTATGACCTTTTAAAGCGCTATACAATTATATAGGCTAGGTTATGAATTAAAAGCTGGACAGAAAGGAATTGCAAAATGCTCTTGGCTTACAAAGACCGTCTCTTAAGATGAGAACTGAAGTTAAAGTAGCAGAACAGAGAAAGAAAGAGGCTTCCACCTATGACAACCCAAACTGGAGCAGGGCATATTCTTGTTAAAATTTTTGGTGAAACACTTAACCTTTGCAAGACTGCATTTTTCAGTCAGAAGTGTACATTCCCTGCAAAGAAGCTTGCTTCTAATAGAGAAAATTATGATGAGTTATTTTACCCCACCCTACATTTACCTCATCATAAATGTCAATATTTTATTTATTTATTTATTTTTGGTAGGGAAGGGAACATAGATTTGGTGCTGTGTTTGTACTAACCAGAATTTCAAAAATTCTCCTTATGGCATCACCTTCTAAAGCTTCCCTGAAATTTAACTTATATTTTGAGTTCAGGTCTTGGATTTGTTCATGAATCAGATCTATCCTTAGCTATATGTTTCAGTAAGTGGAGGAAAAAGACCTACCCCTCTTCTGTCATCTGCTTTTTTCCTTTGTTTTGTTTTCTGAACTGTTAAGCAAGGCATTAACTCATTTTTTCTGCCAAAACTCCTTCTTGTTTTTGCTATATTTTTTCTTACAGCACTGATTTAACTTGATATAAATTCAGAATTATGCTTCATTGAACATTAGTTAGTACACAAATGAAGGATAATATTCAAAGTGACACTGAAATTCATTCTACTGATCTCAGTGCTACAAACACAGACATGAGTTGTTCCACTATATCAATTAATCAATTTACTAAATAGTTAAAGCATGCAAATATTTGCCAGTAAAAAGGGATTGTGTTAAAATTGTTTCTTCACATATTCTAGCAAAATGCTTACCTTTAATGTACTTTTGCTAAAACATGGGCATTTCTGTCATAGATTGCTTTAGCCAAGAAAGCTCCTTCACAGGTTTTTGAGCATACAACTTCCAGTATCAGTAGCTACGGGGAGACTCCTGAGTTTACAGTCTCTCTAGGATTTGGAAGAGTTTAGCATATGGCCTGGAAAACTACCAAAACAAGTCCTGGCCAGATACCTGCATAATGTTGCTCCAGAGAATTAGAACTGATTGCAGGAGAAATATTAGATTTTTGGGAGATTTCAAAAGTGCAAAAATGTACTTTGTGCACACTATGAAAAATGAAGATGCATGTGCATGTACATGTGCAATGAAATGTATGTTTTGAACTGACGTGTAAATTAAAAATCAAAGTTAAAAAAATGTATTGTACATATTGTACATATTGAAACAATATTGTACATATTAAAACATATTGTACACAATTGTACATATTAAAAATGTGTTGTTTTATTTCTGCAGTTACTATTTAGTTGTAACTGTTTATTTGTAACCTTTTTAAAAAAAAAAATCCTTCTACTTCAGTACATCTACTTTGCTTGGCTTCATAGAAAGTAATGAAGCCTAGAAATATAAAACCTCATTGTAGATATTTTCCATTAAAAGTTTGCTGAGATGTTACAAGAAAACATCTTGTGGATTATGTCAATGGATCAGAGAGCTTTCATTGGATACACCTAAAAAGCACTCTACTATTGTATCATTTAAACTTAAAAAGATTAAGCTGAAACACTTCAAGAGAAAAAGTTAATACTGGCATTTTACACTTTTTACAATTTTTACTTTTCTCTTGAAAATCCCCATTATCTTTTGTTTCTGTGTAGTTGCTTGCTTTCCTACTCCTTTTTGTTTTGATGTTTAGCGTGCTTCTCCAGAAGTTTTTCATCTTAATGAATATTTTAAGTACCTGCTTTGCTTTGGCAAAAATATTTATTCATCAGGCAACTTCTCCTACATGCAGAGAGTCTTAATTATAACTTTTCCCATAAACTTTATTTGGCTTCTTAAAATCAGAAATCCTTCAGTAAATTGTTGTATTTGTTCATATCAAAGGCTTATAGATAGAAGCACTTCATTTTTTTAATCTTAAATAATCTTTTAACTCTAATATCTCTCATGCCCTTTTGTCACCCAACATTCCTATTATGGAAATCCAATTTTAATATGAGAGCATGCAATATTAAAAAGCATCACATATTTTCTCTTAGTCATTATTACTAAGGATATAGAGACACAGTCTGAACAAACATCAATATGAATGGAATCATACCTAATTAAACTAGAGATGAAGAAGATAATATAATCCTGTTTCTAAGAAACAAGGAACATTCTCATTGAAGCTTTGTTACTTTCTTATGATCATGATCATTTTTAAATACTTAATTGCAATCATTTACATTTATACTGGAATATAAACCTTTTCTCTATAAGAGGGTGCATTACAAGTGAAACTTCTACTCTGACTTAACTATTTAATTAGACGACATTTTGGCATTAGCAATACTGTCATACCTCAGTATGCCTGAAGAGTTTAAGTTCTAAAAGTTGACTTACAAAGTCTTTGAGAATGAGGTAATGAAAATGTTTCTCCTGAAAATGAAAGTGGTACTGAAAATGTTGCTGCTGCACCACTATTTCTTTCCACCTGTAGTCACACAGGTTAATCTACCACAGTGTCTTCAAATGACTGTCAATTTGCTTTGTTATTGTTCCTGATGTTGTTGTTATAATTATTGTTATTATTATTATTATTTTCTGTAGAGTGCATTTTCTGCTCAGAAAGCCCATAAATGTCTTTTCAACACATAACTCTAAGTTGTTTTCTTTTTGTTTGTTTCTGTGTGCATTTTCCTGATATTTGTCTTTCTTTTTTTAATTTATCCCCCAAACTTTCTGTAAAGAGGGGAAGAAAAAAAAGAGGTAAACCTGCTGCACATAGTGATAACAAAATTGTGAAGGGCTAGGTTATCTAAGCAAGTGTGTCTAATGTGTCAGGAACTAGATGGATGTGATTTGATTTTACTTTGTAAGCTTCTGAAAAGGTGGTTCTGAATGACAGATCAGTCTATATCTCTTGTACTTAATACTTAAATATATTTGCTTAGACACAAGCTTTCCAAAAAGGATACAAAACATGAAGGCATCTGAGAAGAAAGCAAAAGAAATGTTTGACATTTCTGCTGATAAATTTAACTGAATTTTAAAAAACAGCTGCAAGCATGAAAATGTCTTTCTGCTTTCCATAGAAAATTAAGATTCAGACCATATAGTAATCACTTCAAATATGAAATTAAAAAAATAATAATAATGAAATTAGAGCTTTTTATTTAAAAGACTCTTTCAAAATTGTCACTTAAGATGTAATCTTTATGGCATTAGATCCAATAAGTACTTATCACTATCTACTTAGCAGAAAACTTCATTCATATTACCCGTGATAATAGAAGATGTCATATACTTAACAAAACAAATCAGCACTAACTATGACTGGAATGAGAAAGTATTTAACCTCTTGATACAGTATGAAGGCGCTGTCTGCAAGTCCTGCTCTGAATAATCTACTACTGATCAGCCTTTACTTAAAAAACAACCCTGACTCTAAGATATTGCCTATCATTTCACTATACTTGATTGCCAAGAACAGCACTTTACTCAATTGCACATGAACTTTTTAACAACTAGACAAACAAACAAATAACCAAAAACAAACAAACAAAAAAACACTATTGCATTGGTGGCAAGGGTTCACAATTGGCATATTTTTCAAAATGTAAATTATTTCTAATCATTTTTCTGTTTCCATTTGTGTCACCCTGGCTTTTTCAATCTCCTCACCTATGTTTTGGTGTTCCGGGAAAATTTCCCTGCTAAGGCTAGTTCTTGGCCCCTCGGTTCAAGAAGGACAGGGAACTGCTTGAGAGAGTCCAGCGCAGAGCCACAAAGATGATTAAGGGAGTGGAGAATCTCCCTTATGAGGAAAGGCTGAGGGAGCTGGGCCTCTCGATTGGAGAAGAGGAGACTGAGGGGTGACCTCATTAATGTTTATAAATATGTAAAGGGTGAGTATCAGGAGGATGGAGCCAGGCTCTTCTCCGTGGCATCCAATGATAAGACAAGGGGCAATGGATACAAGCTGGAACATAGGAGGTTCCACTTAAATATGAGAAGAAACTTTTTCATGGTGAGGGTGAAGGAACACTGGAACAGGCTGCCCAGAGGGGTTGTGGAGTCTCCTTCTCTGGAGGCATTCAAAACCTGCCTGGATGTGTTCCTGTGTGACATGATCTAGGTGTTTCTGCTGTGGCAGGAGGATTGGACTAGATGATCTTTCAAGGTCGCTTCCAATCCCTAACATTCTGTGATTCTGTGATTCTGTGAACAGAAGAATTCCTGATCATCTGTGTAGAGTCACATACTCTGTATCATAAAAATAAAGTTTGCTGATAGAAGGATTTTGGTGCCTTTGTTCCTTTTTTTCTTCCCGGAATAAATCAGTGTGATTTCTACTTTAGCAGAAGCAAGTGAGAATCAACAGCTAGACTATTTTTAGCTTGTGAGCTCTGTTTTTTGCCAAGACAATGGCAAATATGAAAGGCTAGCCTTACACTTCATTTGGGAAACACACTGGTAAAGCAAGCAAAAGCAAGCAAGCAAAATAACCCTAAACAGCACAGAAATTAATACAAAACACCAGCTGTAGAGTGACAAGATTCCACTTGTCTCTTGTGGCGGTAATCCTTACCCTTTGGTTCACATCACTACAATCCAGCTACTTCTTTGTCAATTTAACCATCTTCCCCAGCATGTTCTTTCCACTGCCTTTTTTCTCAAAGTACTAATCAAAACATTATTAACTCTCTGTCTGAATCCTTCTACTGCCTTTTTGCAATGCAGTATGAATGGATGGTTTTAAATAGGACTTATGTTTTCCAATTTTGTACCTATATATATGGAAATATACCTTTCTATGTAAGCATATGTATTGAAATTGCAGCTCAGGACCTGGAAAGGTTCATGATCTACAAAAGTAGACAAAGTAATGATTTTTGAAATTATATCTATAAATTATACAAGGAGAAACTGCTAAAAACAACACATTAGCATTGCAATTTAAAACATGTAAAACACAAGGCTAGACACAAATTAACAGCATGAAGCAGTGTCATGATAAGAACATGTAATTTCTTTCGCTTTATCATCACTCAGAACTGAAGAAGAAAAACAGATTTTAACATTATCAAGGGCTGCCTAGGCTGCTGTTGACAGACTAGTTGACAGACTGCTGGAAGTCTCCCCATCACATTGATCTGGGAACTCTTCCTGTCCCTGCACTGTAAGAATACGTGTATGTGTATCAGTTGGCCATATAGCTATGCTCTGCTCATGCATCATGAAACGCAAAACACCTACATACAAAATAAACCCAAGTTAATACATTATAGAACTAATGAAAAAGGAGATGGTGAAATGATCTACAAATAAAAGTTGTGGTTTGTTATGAGTGAGGATTCCTTTTAAAATATTACTTATCAGCCTTCTGCCCACTATCCATATTGTGAATAGCTTTAGGTGTTTAATAGTCACTGCTTTGAAGGATATCTTCTCTTTCTCCTCATGAGTTATTGTTATTTATCTGTGTGTAATCCTTCTATTTTCATGTGCATACATATATATATATAAGCACATGTACGAGCAAGTAAAATCCCATTATATATGTGAGCTCCACTAATATATCTAGAAAATAGTTTCTACCTTAACACATAGAAGGGGTCTACTTGAGTAACCCACATAAAATCAAAGACTGAACCTTTAACTTTGTACCAATAGATTTCTAATCCTGGTGGAGGCATTGCATATTACTGTGATTGAAATGGAAATATCTTATATGATAAGCCTTTTCCAACAGCCATTAGATGAAAACGCCTACATACAAATTTTATGGTCTTTTAAGTGTGAGACAACAGTCCATTTTATCTACACCTATAGACTTTTGACAGATAATGATTGCTCTTAAAAATTAAGCTATTCTTTTGTGAATTTGCTGCTGTCTAGTATGTTGAATTATTTGCCCACTGGCCTCTCACAAAAACAGCTACTTGGCTGACTATTTAAAAAAAAAAAAAAAGTCACAATGTCAAAATGGAAATTAATATCAATTTCCTAAAGACCTATGGTTAAAAGCATTTACCTAAGTGACATTGTCCCCAAAGGTTTTTTCCCCTTTAATTAACCTAATATTTAATTCCTAGGGTTTCACTGCAGATAATCATGATTATCTATTAGTCATGCAAAAATAAAAAAATAAATAAATATATAAATAAATAAATAAAATTATTAGACTCACCCATTCTATTTTCTACTGGTAAAGGCAAATCAGCAAACAAGATGACAAGAAGTTTCATAAAGATATAGCTCCAGACAAATAAACAACCAATGCACCTTAATATATATATATTTTAAACTCCAGTGCATTTCTCTATTCTTTTAGACATTCAACAGGTAATTCAGAGCCCTATTCATTACTCTTAAGGAACAAGAAAAAAAAAAAAGTGTATGTTTCCTATCATATTTGATCAACATTTTAAACTCAATACTCAGTAATACTTATTGGAAAAATGAGAGGTGCAGAGTTCCCTTACCTTGTTTGACTGTTGTGATGAGGTTTTTGGCAGAACAGATATAAATTTATCATATTTTAAATTAGAATTTTTAAAGCCTTTCAAATATTTATGTTCTATTTGTAAATTAAATGAAGTTAAATAAAATTATCTGATATTTAATTAATAACAATTTAAAATCTACAATAATATTCCTGCCTGCGCTAGAAAAAATATACTGTTATACATTCTCAAAAGCATGGACAAATTAGTGTACCAGGGAATCAAAACTATTAAACAACTTTAGCATTGTTACATCCAGACAACTGATCAACTGAAACTAGAAGATAATCAGTTATGGTCATATCTTTTTCTTTTCAGTTTTGTCTTGTAAGCAACATGACATAAATCTTATTTTGCTTTCTAAAAATCCATTTCTTTGGTGTTATAAATATCATGATCATGATCACTTACTGTCAAGTCTACACAAAAATGGGGAGCATATGAGAGTACATTTACTACAGTGACATTGGCAAGATGTATAAAGAATTTCTAAAGATGGATTACATTTTATCTGGTCATTCAGCTATTTACCTTGTATCATCCTCTTGTAATTTATCACTACCATAATATCATTTATGTTCACACCATGACACTTTACCAAAAAATCCTGCTGCCACATACATCTGTTGATGGCAAATGCATAGCAGACATATTACTGGACTGATATTCCTGATGTGGGTGGAAGTGATCGTAATTAGTTTTCATTGTTCTAACTGAAAATGCTTTAGGTTAGAATTTAATCACATACACTTTAAAAAAAGAATAAATTACTGACAAAACATTTTTTTAAAGATCAGTTCAGAGTGAAATTATTTATTTCATAAATGTGCATTATTTTGCTATATATATATATATTTAAATAGAATACTGAGAGGGACACTCCACTAATCTGTATATGTTGATGTAAATACCAGCAGGGATCATATGTGAAATACAAGCAGAGTAAGAAACCCTTGGTATCTATTAGGCTAAAGCCAACGTTACCTGACTTTGGCTTAAGTATAATTGTAGAATATATTTACATAGAATATATCATCACACTGTTGGATAAAAGCTTAATAAAATTATTTACAGTATTCAAGTAAACTTACTTGAACATGGCACGACAACTTAAAATTATTAAACTATTACTTACTATTTTTATATTTAAAGTGTCATGTCTTTCATGGAATTTGAGTATATAAAAATATGAAAGATGGTGAAAACATGAAAAACTCATGGCAACCGTTTTTAAGTAGGCCACTATTCTACTTTACACACTTTGCTAACAAACACAAACTGCAGTGTTATCTTTACCAGCTACACTTTCCAAAGGCTTCTTTATAATAAAAGATGACAAGGTTTTATATACTTGCTTTCAGCATTTCTTGGAAGTGTTCTGGGAAGACCATTACTGCTGTATTAATTCAGTAAATAGTTTCCACATTACGTGATCACTCAAACTAAACTAAAGATTTATTTTTTTTATATATCTTTTTCTGATTTGGGGAGCATCTCAATTTGTAAGATTTACTAAAAGTTAGTGAAAAAAAAAATACCCAGAAAAATATTAGAATCATTGTGTTACACCAAGTACTCTGGAGAACATTAAAATAATCCCCACTGATGCAGCTAAAAGTTTCTTAACTCTCTTAGAATACACAAAGTGGTTATTAACAGGAAAAATAAATCTCCCTTTTGGGGAAGATAATGTCTAATTGAATGAGAACAGAATTTTGTAAAAATTAAATAATACAAGAGAAAAAAATAAAAAACAGTTTTTCATTTTTTGATTTTTAATTTACACTCCATTACCTAAAGGACACTGTGTCCATAACCTAATTAATGATTATGTTAGGACTGTCCAATTCTTCACTTTTAAACTCCTTTCAGTTATGATTGCAATGTGTTCTGTATCAGTCACCTGCTTGCTTCTCCTCTGACAAGCCTCCTCCTACAAAGACTTACAGGAGAAGAGTGAAAAATAACATCTTTTGTCAGTGTAATTACTGGGAGAAGGCAGAGTCATGGTTATAGAGACACATTCCACACAGAGATCAATGGAAAATGCAAATGCTGGATTTACAGCAGTTAGGAGAATATAGAAACAGCATAATGAATTTTAAAAAAAAAATTGAACAAAAAATATTCTTTTGTAAAATTTGAATTGAAAAGAAGTTATTCAAGTAATTCTATCCTTTCTTCAATATCTTTTTGTTGTTGTTGTTGTTGTTAATTTCAGTTCAAAGTCAAAACAGTGGTCTGAACAGGGTTAGAAGAGGAACAAGGGGGAAAAAAAAAAAAAGTGAAGTCAGTTGTTTTGCTGATAGAACTGAAATTAAAACATGCAGTATGTGTTAACTGCTCACAAGGGTTCACATGTTTCCCTTAGGTTTATTTTGGTAAATACTGAGAGGTGAAAGAGAAAAAATTATGGAGTGCAGGAGTGACATTATTTAAGGTAACATAGAATCATAGGATCATAGAATATCCTAAGTTGGAAGGTCCCCACATGGACCACAAGTCCAATTCCTGGGTACTCACAGGACCACCAAAAAAATCAGACCATATGTCTAAGAACATTGTACAAATGCTTCTTGAACTCTGATTGGCTTGGTGCTGTGACCACTTCCATGGGGAGCTTGTTCCAGTGCCCAAAGACCCTCTTCGGGAAGAACCTTCTCCTGATATTCAGCCTGACCCTCCCCTGTTACAGTCCCATGCCATTCCCTCCAGTCCTGTTGCTTTCCTCAGAGAGCAGAGCTCAGCGCCTGCCCCTCCACTCCTCTCCTCCCCTCGTGAGGAGGCTGTAAGCTGCCATGAGGCCTCTCCTCAGTCTCCTCTTCTCTAGGCTGAACAAACCAAGTAACTTCAGCTGCTCATCATACTTCTTCCGCTCTAGACCCTTCACCATCTTTGAAGTCCTCCTTTGGACACTCTCGAATAGTTTTTTTGTACTTTTTATACTTGGCACCCCAAACTGCACACAGTAATCAAGGTGAGGCCACACCAGCACAGAGTAGAGAGGGACAATCACTTCCCTCAACCAGTTAGCAATGCTGTACTTGAGGCACCTGAGGACACGATTGGCCCTTTTTGGCTTCCAGGGCACACTGCTGACTGATATTCAACTTCCCATCAACCAAAACCCCTAGATACCTTTCCATGGGGTTGCTCTCTAGATTCTAGCCCCATTGCAGTACAATTTTTCATATGCAGTTTTGAAACTTAAATAGCCCGAATCTCTTTATGTTGGCACAAGGTAATTGTAGTCAATATAGCTGTTTGATTTCCATCAGTAGAAGGTCTGGCCCATTTTTCTTCTTTGTCAGCAATTTGCATACACTTGGAAATAGAATATGAATCACTGTTTTTTTTTCTTGACAAGCCTGGCTGAAAATTTATAAAACACAAGACTATATAAATTAAAACTTACATATACACACACAAATACATGTAATTGCAAATACTACAGCCTTATCTTGGAAAAACAAACAAACAAAAAACAGAAAAAGTTAGAGACGTAGGTTTTAAGAATAGAAGGAGCAAAGTCAGAAATCCCCAAATTTCTATTTTGATTTTCTGTGCTTTATGCCATATGACATTTTTATCGACATTTTTCCATATTGAGTACACCTACACTTAGCATGCAGTGTGTCGAACCATTCTCACAAAGAGCCAGCCACCAAACAAGAAACAATATACCTGTGTAAGGGAAAAAAAATTAAATAATTAAGATTATACTAATAGAATATCCTGTTTTCAGCTGGGATAAAGTTTGTTTCCTTTCTAGTAAGTTGTATGGTGTTGTGTTTTGGATTTAGGATGAGAATAATGTTGATAATACACTGATGTTTTAGTTGTTGCTGAGCAGTGCTTACACTAAGTCAAGAACATTTCAGCTTCTTGTTTTGCCCTGCCAGGGTTTGGGGAGGCTGGGGGTGTACAATAAGTTGGGAGGGGATGCAACCAGGACATCTGACCCAAACTGGCCAAAGGGATACTCTGTTCCCTATGGCATCATGGTCAGCAATAAAACTGAGGGAGTTGGCCCAGGGAGGGAGAGGGAGACTGCCAGTGCCCAGGGACTGGCTGGGAATCAGTTAGTCAGTGGGTGGTGAGTAATTGCATTGTGCATAATTTCTTTGTATATCATTGAATATGTATATCATTGAATGGTTGAATATTATTGTATATTATTTTACGGTTATCATTATCCATATTGTTACTGTTATTATCCCTTCCTTTTCTGCCCTATTAAACTGTCTTTATCGCAACCCACATGTTTTACCTCTTTTCCAGTTCTTTTCCCCTTCCTGCTTGGGAGAAATGAGCAAATGGTTGTGTGTTGCTTAGCTGCCTGCCAGGTTAAACCACAACATAGAGCATGCTAATGTGACATCCAGAAAGCTACAATGATTTCTCTGTGTAGTGTTATGGCATTCTCAAGGCTAGCTCTTATGTTTCTACACTGGCCAGAGCAGCCATGAGCTTGCGCTCTCAGTTTTAATTTATGGCTCCTCTTCTTATATTTCCTTACCCCTTTCCCCAGCAGAACCTCTGTTGCTTTTAATTTAGTTTAACCCTCAGGTGAGCCTCCCATCATAAACAGTAACTCATAGAACAAGCACACTTGCTGTCTTTGCATTGTTCATAACATGTCTATTACTTCATTGTATAGCTGTTGTTTTTCATTGAGGTTGCAATGATACCAGGCAGAGGCCGTTCAGTACTTTGTTAGTCTGTTCCTAACACAGTACTCCACATTATCTTGGTTTGTCCTTATGCACAAATATAAAGTGTGATTTATCATCATGTTTAGCATTGAAAAGAAAGCTCTACATCTTATAGTTGTTTGGGCTTCTGCATCTCCACTTTTCCTTCCAATAGTTCTTGATGTATTTTATAATGTGAACACTTATTCAGAATAAATAAATAAATAGATAAATAAATAAATAAGAAAAATAGACATTGATGTTCCCAGTAGTACAGTTACAATATTTCACAGCGTCACTAAATAAGCAATGTTCTGAGTTGCCTGTACATTCGTTGCTGAAGAAAAGTTATTTTTCTTTTCACTCAAGAACAAACCATAAAGGTCTGTTTAACTGATACTGAACCATTTTGCTTTTTGAAAGAAACTGATCAGAAAATGACATAAGAGTTTATAAACTGTATTCTTCTCACAAAGCCACTGTCTCCTTCATAGCTAATCTTTATTAAAAGACATATTTCTTATAAGGAGTAATATTCGCAAAGCATTTCCACAGAAATATGAAACAACTTTCTGTTCCTCAGTGGTTTCCACAAGGCTTCCCTTTCCTTGGTACAACAAAAAAATTACAAATTCTGTGTTAGTATTGCATTGTAGCACCTGGAAGATTCCTACTTATTATAAGGTACTTGTTATATTAAATACTGCACAAACACAAAATGGTATTCTTGCCTATATTGCCATCTGATAGATGTTTTCTGAACACATAAGACTGATACCTCTGGAGCAAGTAGCACAGTTCATAAGCATAGAAAACTAATGAAGAGTTGGCAGAAGAGAATCAAACTGAAACAGATGACAAAGCTCCTGTGAGTGTAGCTAGTGATCTAGAAACTTGAATTTTAGAAGGATCACATAGAATCTGTACATACAGCTCAAAGAGATTAGTTCATATATTGTTTATTGCTGTAGAACATAAACTGAAAAAACTGATATACTAATAGAACATAACTGACAGAATATAACTGACAGAGCATAAACTGATAGAACATAAACTGAAAAAAGTGGATCTTTGTTATTACTTTCATAGAAGCAAGTAGTTTGAGGGTGTATATATATATATATTATTTTTTTTTGCCTATTTTTAAAGAAAAAAAAAAAGAAGAAATTCTTAGGTGGTAAAATATTTCTTTGAAAACACACATAAAAGATTCAGTAGATTAGCATACCAAATAAGAAGAGGAAATAAAACTGAGAATCATGTGAGCTAACTAAATATTTATGATGGAACTGAGAAACAGCAATAAAATCAAGAAATAACAAGAAGTTGAAAACAGTAGAATATAAACATTGATTCAAAAGGTGAAAACAACAGTCCCTGCAAGAAAGCAATACTTGTATTCAGAAGGCTGAAAAAGATGAGGCTTTGTCAGAAATCAAAGTGGAATACAGGCAAACATCCAAAAATGTTTTTTGTTGTGTTTACATAAGAAAAGAATATATACGAATTTTGGAGAAGTAATGAATTTTGAAGATGCTGTGAAAAGTACAAATAACATACGGATCAGTAAAAGCTGAACTTTATTCAATATGGTCAGCTAGATTGCCAAGTTGGAAAAATGGTAACTGTAGGAGAGGAAGCTAGCAGAAAGCAGTAGAGGGATGGGGGAAAGGATGAACAATTAAATCACAATTAAATCAACCAGAAAACATTAACTGTTTTCATGTCCATGAATCATATTACATTCCTGGAAACATTCAATTTACATGGAAATTCTTACATTTGTAGTGCAAGTTGGCACAGTGTACACCCCCCCGGGGAAAAAAAAAAAAAAAAAAAAAAAAGAGAGCTAACTTTATAGTTAGAATGAATCACTTCAGAATAAACGAGCTTAGTATTAAATGTAAGGGGGATGGAGCTTTTCATGATTCAGGATAGGAGTCGGAGGACACAGAACTTGTTCACCTGTATACTGAGTACTTGCAGGTTTAGACAAAACTGGTTTACAGATTTGTCTTATGAAAACACAGACCCTAAGAATGTCAATAAAATAGATTATGAGCTGTTTCTTGGATGCACTATTTCTATGCCATAGTGTTTTCAAAAACTGGAAGAAAGGTGTTCTATTTTAACTTCTGTAGAATTCAGGAATTTTACATGAGATTAATACTCATCTCAATTTTTGAGTGAATTCATGCTTAAATTTATTCATTGTTTTTTCAAATGTCATCATTATAGTCTGAAGAAAATTATAGAACTAGGCTTCCACTGAAACAGTGTAAAATCCATTGCAGGAAAATAATATCCATTGGCAGCAAGCGTGTGCCCATGTAAAAATCCACTAAAGACTCTACCCAGCCATTACAATACCATCAAGAATAGACACTGCGTATATTGAGATATTTGTCTGTCGAATAAGTCTGAAAACCACAGTTCACTGTTTTCCTACAGTCCACAGATATATATATGAATTATTTATTCTAAAATAATGATTTAGAAAAAAAAAAAGAAGCAAAACTCAGAAGCAGTTGTGAAAAAAATCAAAACATGAAGGATGATAATATTTTCAGGTAGAACACTTCACATACTTGCAGTTTTATAAATTATTACTCTTTAAAGTTGTTTCAAAAATAACTTTTTCATTTGTATAATGATAATTTAAAAAATTCTTTCATCATTTTTGAGATAGTAAATTAGTTGAAGTTAATTCTTTCCTATGAACAATTCCAATGAATCAGCTAATTCCACTAACTATATGTCCCTTATCAACTCTCTTGGGAAAAAAAATAAAATAAAAATTAACAGTAATCTTTGCATTTTGTATTAAACTATGGATTCTCCCACACTGAAAGGTTGGTAAAAGCCACTATTGATTTGCCAGAAGGAAACAACAGAATAGGCTTTCTGAAAATAAAGTGGCTTCTGTACAAATAATCACAATGTTCATGTATATACAAAATAAAAAAATATTGGAAAGTATAACCAATGGCTATCATATTGAAAGAATACACCAACTTTTAATTAAACATTAGAAACTGTATGTATAATTTTATTATTTTACTCATTTGAAGATAATTGTGCATTCACATATTACACAGAATCTGGAAGAAAATATTTTACTTTGTTCAGTTGGTATGACTAAAGGGTATTTTCTAGGAGATTTGGATTTCTTTGGGATAACAGGCTATGATACCATATAGCATGAAAATAAAAAGTCGAAGGAACCTCAACGGCTCCGTTAGATAACCCTCCTGCCTTGAAGTAGTATTTGCTGCCATTAACACTTATGGCTGAGGTCCAGTTCTGAGTGGTAATACAAAAGTGCTTGTGAAACTGATGCACATAGATTTTGGACAAGGGCCAACCAAGGTAGATACATTTCTGGAAGATGAAGCTTTAAGACTTCAGGAAAAAGAAAAAAAGAGTGAGAGAGATGAGAGACCTACAAATTAAGATGAATCTGGTCTCCCTCAATCCGATAGGATTCACGCTTAACAAAGGGAGTTGATGCAATTTCTAAAATCTAGCACAGGTCATTCCCAGGAAAAAACAAAACAAAGCAAAACCCACAAAAAATCTTCACCAAAAAGCATATCTTGTCATTCATGTATATTCTTCTTATTGATTATCAAAGTCAAATATGTTTTGCACATTTCCCCCTTAAAAATATATATACTCAAATCAGAAACTGCTGAAATTAAATGAGCAGTATCTAGCAACTTCAATACCTTTGAGTAAGAAATGTACAGAGTGCATTCACTTTTTTTTTTTTTTGTAACATGTTTCCAATAGAACCGTTTTTTTTTTGTTTTTTTTTTTTTCCAGTAAAAGAAAGAATATGACTGTGAAGGGAAGATATATGAGACAAATTTTTGAGTTCAGTCCTGTGAAAAAACAATCTGCAACAGCAAAAAACAAATATATATATATATATATATTATATATATATGTATTTGAAGGGATGTTTTGCTGAACAAAACAGTTATGATTGTATGACTGTGGGACTTTGTAATCAGAATCTCATATACAAAGAGGTAGTATATATTATTTTTGATGGAGATATTTTAAGCATTTTAATATTTTGTGGATATTTTTGTACATATTTTTTCTCTTGTGTAATGTATTTCTACAAGTTTTGTTCATAATTATTTTTTTTTTCAGCATTTGATTTCATGGAAGACAAGAGAGATGAAAACAACTTGTTTCATTCTTAAAAAGAGGAGGTTCAGAAGGTCCACTGCAAAAACTGTTAAGATTTTTTTTAGAGCAAAAAAGCTTGAGGTTGTTCATTACAAGTCCCTTGCATTTTAAGAGCAAAATATTTGTTCAGCACTTTAAGAAACAAAAATCATTAGGCAAATTTTCTGCTAGTGCCAATTCAGAATCTTATAATTATTTGAAACTCACTATTGCTCTGACAAGAAAAACAGAATCAGCATCAGACAGACTGCCATAAACAGAATGTGTGTCAAGCAGACCAGAAAAGTGCTAATTAATGTTAGGAGTACACAGAAAACCTTAATTTATTTTGTTATTTTAGTTTAGTTTAGTTTAGTTTAATTAAGAAAAAAATGTGAAAATATTAAGCAACAGTATGTTCTGGACTTCTGGTAAGGAAAAGAGGACAGGAAAATCACCAAGGTGAAAAAAAAAAAAATGATTTGAGTGAAGGAGTTAGAACACTGCCTTTTCACTTTCAAAAATATTGTCAAGCTGATATTTCCCATCCTCTAAAAAAACAAAACAAAACAAAACAAAACAAAAAAAAACTATCAACATCTGAAGTAATAAGGGATATTTGAATATTAGTAAGATATCAGAAATGCTTATTTTGATTTTGAGGGGATCTCATTACTGGTCTTTCAGGAACAGCTCTTGAGGAGACTGGAAGATCTTTACAACGGAATGTTAAAAAATATAATAATTAAAAAAAAATTTGAACAAGCAAGTACCATATTTAAATAAATCTCTAAGTTGCACAGGATGATATTCTATTTATTTAATGAAAAATAGTGAAATTATTTCTCTAGGGTGTTCTGGAGTATGGTTTGATCGTTTGTCCTTGAAATATAAAAATACATTTATTTACAGTCACTAAATGAAGGCTTACAGAAAAATGATCAAAAGATGTAAAAAAATAGCAAGTGTACAAAAAAAAAAAAAAAAAAAGAGAGAGAGAGAAGCATTTTAAGAAAGGCATATTAAAAAAATTATCATGTTCTTTGGACACCAGTGGGCAGGAGGAAGTCTGAAGAGAGTTCATAATTTATTTTAATCAATGAAACTTAACATCCAATCTCAATGAATCATTTGTTTTATTTCTCATAAACTCTACCTTTACATGTGTCCTAGATATTTTAATTCAATTAATGGACAAAAACTGTGACAACTCTTTCCAAAACCTAGTCTTACGTATCACATTGTCTGAGAATGGTTGACATTGGAAGGAATATCTGGAGGTCATTTGGTCCAATCCACTGCTCAAGCAGTGGAATATAAGGACAACAACAAAAAGGCTTCAAAACTATTTTTTTATTTTTTAAAAGAATTTTATTTCTTTTTCAATGAAGTTATCTTTATAGTAACATCAATCAGCTTCTCATAAAGAGGAATAATGTCATAAAGCTCAATGGTTTTTGATATGGTTAATATTTCATCATTCTTCTTCTGAATAAGACTGTCAATTCTGTGACATATTACTTTCTCTTCCCTGATAGATAAGCCGCAATATATCATGAGAAATATACTGCCTATAGAAACTTAGTTCTAATGAGACAGTCAGTATCATCTTTTAAACAAAATATTCTGGTTTTGGAGGGCCAAAACGTTCCAATGAAAACTTATTTTTGTCACTCCTATTAATACAATCTTTTCCCTTCATTCTAGTTAGCAGAAATTGTAGTGGGTTTCAATTTGCACTGGGGAAATTGAGTTTATTTTGGATCAAGATGAAAAGGAAAGGGATAAAATTGAGTCCAGCGGAGGGCCACAAAGATGATACAGGGCCTGGAGCATCTTCCCTATGAAGAAAGGCTGAGAGACCTGGGTCTGTTCAGCCTGGAGAAGAGACGACTGAGAGGGGATCTTATTAATGTTTACAAATATCTTAAGCGTGGGAGACAGAGGGATTTGGCCAACCTCTTTTCAGTGGTTTGTGGGGACAGGACAAGGGGCAATGGCGAAAAAATGGATCACAGGAAGTTCCACACCAACATGCGAAAGAACTTCTTCACGGTAAGGGTGACGGAGCACTGGAACAGGCTGCCCAAGGAAGTTGTGGAGTCTCCTTCTCTGGAGATATTCAAGGCCCGTCTGGATGCCTACCTGGACAACCTGCTGTAGGGAACCTGCTTTGGCAGGGGGGTTGGACCCGATGATCTCTTGAGGTCCCTTCCAACCCCTACAATTCTGTGATTCTGTGAAAAAAGTCAGAACGTTCAGAAGATAAAGTCAGACATGGCTTTACAACATGTTTTCCAACCTACTTTCTACATGCAATTTTTTTTCCCACTGCATTGAAAAAATATGAGCGAAAGATAAATCAGTCAGTCAAGAAGAGCAAACATTTATCACAAATAATGAAATAGCAGTAATGGTGACTTGGAAAAAAAAAAAATCCCTAACTGCTTGTGTTTTTGTTTGGTTGGTTGATTGGTTGGTTGGTTGGTTTAATTTTTTAAGTGGTTAGCATTTTAATGATTTACATTGAGGATATAAGTATATACAAATGCGCAGGGTATCTTTGTATGCTGTTTTAAACAAGATTTACATAGTAAAACATTGTCTTACTATGTTTGTGATTTTATTTTTTATTTTTTTAAACATCTTCTGGGACTTTTACCTGTGTCCTGTGTTAATTGCACATCCACACTCAGAAAAGGTGACAGCCAAATTTCTACAAAATGTCTTCTGTCTACTACAACAGAAGTTTCACATATCTGCTTCAGATTTAGTGTCTTGGATGTAGCTTTCACCAGATAATATGGAGAACAAATACTAAATAAATAAATAAATAAATAAATAAGTCTTGACAAGATAATAATAAAAAAAAGTTTTTCTATATATCCCTGACATTAAAATCAACTTATAATTTTCAGAACATTTGGAAATCTTTAGTCTTTCAAGGATCTATTGTATTAGCAATTCTAAAATTAATATGCTGGCCAGATTAAAATATTTATTTCAAGTTCTACTTGTCACTGTTCTATTTTCTTTAAATCACACAGAGCAAAAAGAATATAGCTAAATGTATCTGAATAAAAAATACAATTAATGTAACTGAAACCACATAAACTTCAAAAGAAAGAAGAAATTTTCTGATCTTCCTTTTTTTTTTTTTGATAATGTAATTCAATTTATTATCATGACAGCATTTTGACTTCAATTACAGCAGAGCTGAAGACAACATAATGTGTTCAATTTAAGAATAGGACAGGGAAGAAATGATAATTTTTGTACTTCCTTTCTTTTTGAGCAACTTGCTTAAAAAGTAGTAAAATTAGAAGACATAGAAAAAGAAGGTAAGAGTAAAATTGGAAGCATGTGACATCCTAGCCTTCAATCTTGTTTAAAAATCTTCATAAAATTTTGCAGTCAAAAGAAGAGGCAATACTGTGCAATGTAAGATTTTAATTAGCACAAAATCAAAACATTTGAAAACAAAGATATGGTCTTTCAAAGTTACCTCAAGAAAGAAAAACAGAATACAAGTTTTAATTTGTAATAGATTTATCTTCTCTTTCTAAAAAATAAACAAACCACTCCCAAACCCTGGGAAGCCATGATCTCTCTCTTGAAATCATTACATGCAAATCCCCCTGAAATCGTATTCTAAATCAGGCTAATTATGTTTGCATGGACATAATATCCTGCCAGAGATTGCCTTCAAAGAGGTGTGGGAGGACAGCAGAATCATTAAAAATGGCACACTGAATCTTTGCCTCATTAAAATATCCATCTTTAGCATCTCACAAGATTGAGCTGACATACTTTTAATTTGCTATTAAATCTACAGCCAATCTACCTATCTCATGTACTTATGAAAAGCAAAAGTCCGAATATTAGCTTACCTTATATCATAGCCAAGCAAACATAAAAATAAAATAATTTTTCTGACTCTGTGAAGATTTTTAATATCTCACCCACAACAAAGAAGAATTAATGTTTTTGTGGTGCGTTGGTTAGCAATATAGATTTCTGTGACTAAACTGCATTTTCTACTTTGCAAGGATGGTCCACTGGTCACTTCATTAAATATTTGCAAAGTGTTTTGTAAAAGCCGCATGGAAAATGTGATTCTTGAATTAAGCAATCAAGTGAATAACATAAGATTTACCTCTATTCCCAGCAGAAATATTTGGGAATTAATTTTTGTTTGCCTTTTATCATGGTTTTCAGACATAAAGGTGTTCAGGACTGCGAGTATCAGGAACTGCACAATGTCACAACAGGACACAAAAGCAATGTTTTTTTTTTTGTTTGTTTGTTTTTGGTTTTCCACTGGCTATCTGTTAACTACAGGGTTTCTCTAGTCTTCTTCTATCCATGTTTATATCAATAATCTATTTTTGCATCAGTCTTTACTCTACTTCAAGTTTGTATTCCAGTTGTCTTACATATTCATGTAATGATTATTTTGATTGTTAAAAATGTAATGTAAAAATGAAAAGGTAGAATTCTGAACCTTTTCCATTCTTCTTTTATCAAACTTCATACAAGTATTCATCATACTTTGGCGTTCAACCAGTGTTTAAATTCTGTACTTATCTCAGGCAAGGACAAATGTGGAGTGTGTTAAGTAGTTAATAACATTTTAAATTCCTCAATAATCAGCTTTCTTCAAAATTTTATGCTCATTTCACTCTTTCTTTGCAAATGTGGACAGATTATTTTACAGTTTTCCTTGCAACTATAAAATTATAAAATTATTCAAGTTAGGCTCATATACAGAAGCAAAGTATAAGATCAGCTTGGATACCAGTCATAAAAGGACAAAAATTTTATTTAAGGAACATAGAATCATAGAATCATTTAGGTTGGAAAAGACCTCTAAGATCATGTAGACCATAGAGAAAAGTTAGAATAGTTTAATTTGAAAACAACTAATGCAGAAGATTGTTAAAACAGTACTGTCCTGTTTTAGTTGCACAGTGTCTGAAAGAAAAAAAAAAAGTGTTAATATGAACAGAAACAACAACAAAAATATAAAGTAAAATCAAAGAAGTAAATTAATATAAACACCTGCTCTTATGACAAAGAAAAAGAACACTTCTGAAAGTATTCAGAACTGATCACCTGCAGGAACAGCATATCTCATCTTGCATTTCATCTGGTGTATCCTTAGCATAAGGACAGATCAAATGCCAGTGCTTTAGAATTTTTTTCAAAATATTAATATTTTTTAATTCAAAGAATAATATTTTTAAATGTTTCCCCTCACCAGATCACATTATCTTCTTTCCTGATTTCTTTAAGGATCACTGAAGTAACTAAAACTTTGGCATCTGTAGGATGAATATCACTCAAAAAAAGTGGGGCAATCTAAACCTCTCAGAAATGTTTTCTTATGATACATAGGCTTAAGGAAAATGGATTTGGCTATGCAGACCTACTATAAGGAGTCATTTTACACCTTTGAACATCTAAAATAGCAATAGCTGGAAGAGAAGATACTGGACTATTTAAAGAACAGAGGCCAATCTGCCTTTGGCAGGCTGCTGCTGCAGCCCTGAGAACCACACCAGGCTTTATAAAATGCTTGTTCAGGCAACTGTCAATAAGATGAGGAGTTTCTCACTTCAACTCATTGCTTCCTAGTGCATAAAGAATGCTTCACATTCTGCTGCATAAAATTCATGTTCTACTAACATGAGGTCTTTTCTGGTGGCTCACACAGACAGGCTTGATAGGCTGTCTACTGTTTAAGGTGAGCTACAGCTTATATTTTTGTGAGCAGCAGAGGAAATAAAAGCCGAAGACTAAATGGCAGGATATTTTTCCCCCACAGCTGGAGCATAATATTTTGCCACTACTTTCTGTGTTACTGCTTTCCTGTGAAAAAATTGTCTAGATTGCAGAGACACATTTCCCAAGCACTAGAATTAATCAAAATCAGTTATAGAAATAAGCAAAGGAGGAAAGGAAACAGATTTATAAAATGAAAGCAGGAAAAGAAATAACTTTCTAAACACCTTTTTCCCTTCTTCATTTCCTTTCCTTTGTTTTCCATAAATAAATTATTTAATTTCACTTTCTCTTTGTTCTCTGGACAGTCATTTTCTTCCTAGGATTCACCTATGATTAAGTTTTATGTAGGCCAAGAGGCCAATGTGGACAGAGCTGCCAGCAAAACTATCAGCCTATGAGGAAATGAGGGAACTTTGCATCCTCCTTTGGACCTGAGCAGAACAAACTGCAATATCCGTTTACACCATCACTTGCATTAAGCGTCAGAAAAACTTGGTTTTCTGTGTTCTTACAAACAAACATCACCTTCTTGGGTATAGAGTAACTCAATACTCCCCAAGGAAGAATTGTCAGGTTCTACCATCCTCTGCTGAATTAAAATACTCAGAAAACAGGAACAAAATATTACTACAGGGAAGGAAGAATATTAGTATAATATTTTGGTAGGAAGGAGGAGGAAAGGGAGGAAAAACGTGCCTATCTTATTATTTCAGGCAGAAATAAAGAAAGACACTCAAGATATAGAAATATCTCAATCATAAGGGCCCGGACTTAGCAAATATCCTTATTTTGGAAGGGCAATAAGGCACGTATCTAACTTGAATTAAGCTGGGGCTTAGCCAGAGCTTTTAAAGTAAAAGATGTGCTTAGTTCCTTTATTCGCTTCATAAACTGAGATAGTAATTTTTTCTTTGTCAGTTGTATACGTATATGTATATATGTATAGGGTGGACACTACAGCAGAACGGACAACTCCTGAAGGAGTCAGAAGTTGTCCTGAAGGGCAGACTGTCAGTGCTGATTCATCTACTGAATTACTGCAAAACTATTTTATTGATACTAATATATTTAATATATTCCATAATGTAGTAGTAGTAGTAGGTTCAATTTTTACCTTTTTTCCATTTTCAACCTATAATGCTGTTTCAGGCATTTAATCTTTGAATATTACACAAAAATCAATCATCTGTGTGGTATGCTAAAGGTTATATGTTTTTCCTTGGGTCAGTACAATTTAATGCTGACAACAATTAAGTAGCCATAATGTCTACTTTTTCACTGCCTGTTATTTTTACTAAGTAGCATATTCAGAGGGCATTTATTACATTTAAATTCATTGGCTCAAAATACTCTCTAGAGACTTATCTTTAAAATAATATGCATATTTTCCACACACAATTGTAAGGTAACACTGCCCTCTTCTGTCAAAATAAGATGAATCTCCTTAGAGACAGGCTATTTTTTTGCAAACACAAACTAGATTAGAGCAAATTAAAAATATTACTTTAGGTATAAAAATAAGAATATGTGTTATGTTCAAACAGCATATTTTGAAATGTTTCATTTTTTGTTTGTTCTACTCAGCCAGTAAAATTCTTCTTTTTCCTTATTCCAAGACACATTTTAGAGCACTTACAAACACGGAGACATATTGCAAAGGTTCTGGTTAATAAACAACCAGACCAAATTCTTCAGCTGCTTTCCTCTATGACTAGGTTTACATATGGCAAAAATTTCACAAATCCAAGGTCTAAATTTTTTCTTTAGAGATTTATGTATTGTAATCTCTCATTTATATAAGCATATTGTTTTTGATACTTTTCTCCATTTTCCTACATTATGCATTTTATTTGTTTTATTTTTATTTATTTATTTATTTATTTATTTATTTTATTGTTTTATTTTATTATTATTTTTTTAATTTATTTTATTTTCATTTTTTAGGGCAGGGAAAGAGGTGTGCTTAAGAACTTGTGCAAACCCAACAGTTTTGCTAAGAATTCTGTACAAAATTTTGTTTTTCCAAAATAGAATAATATTGCATTTTTCAATTAAAAAAAAAAAAATCATTTTCAAAACTTGCATCCTTATCTTTTATCTATCCTGCCTTGAATAACCAGTGTCTGAACTGTGTCACTAATACTATTAGGTGCTTATATTTAAAAACAACTGATCTTTTAAGACAGGGATACTGTACTTTAAAAAATAAAACCACTGGGAGATTTAATTCTGTAGAAACCTATGCAGGGCCCCATGCTATCTGAAAGATCTATACAGCTAATGCAATTTGACAGTCTTCTTCTTTCAAACCTACCATTCTCATCTTTTCTTACTGGAGGAATTCCTACATGCTCATGTAAAAGGCAGCAATTCTTTGCTACTCCACTCTGCTCTTTGAAAGAAGAAACTGAAACTACGACCAATAAACTGAGTTATAAGGTTATTTTTGGTCTGTTGTCTTCTGCAACTATTAAGAAAATTATTCTGTAAGAAGAATCATCTTTGCTCTTAGAACATCAGTGAACCTCTGTCACTGAAAAGGATGCCATATTCCATATTTCAAGTTACATAAAATAATCTATCAAAAAATATATGTATATATAAAAGTATCAGAAAAAAATACATTAATTACCTAGTTAGCCTTTTTCTTTCTTTTTTTTTTTTTTTAATTAGAAAGATAAAACAATATTAAAAAGACTAGCAATGCAAGATTATTTTCTGGTCCTATTAGTATTTCAGTAACAGAGTTATCAATGCAGCATTCAACACAGGTAGAATAAAACAGATTCACTGCTTTTGCTGAGCAAAAAAAAAAATAAAAAAAATCAGTTTTACAGATAAAACAGTGTGCTTGAGATGCCTTTTAAAAAACATGGGAAAACCAAGATTATATGGAAAAATTCAATGATGTAAATGAAGTAAATGTAAATTCAAATATTTACAACCTAAAAATTAAATACATTCCCACATAGTTTGACACACAACTTTATAATTTTCCAAAAGACAATTTTCCTACATTACTGCATCAATTTATTTTTGATGCCAGTTGTATCCCATTCCTCAGAGACTTCAAATTTAACTTCACTTAGTAAAATCTTTGAGACACACCTCTTTGGTTCAAGATGTTCTAACAAAGCACCTCATATTCTCCAAAAGAGATGCTTTTCATAAACCTAACCTGTCTGCAGATGTTAGGTTGAAATTTTGAAAATTAAAATGGAAGTTTGTCACAAAGAAAATGCCAAGTTCTGTACTAAAGCATATATTTATATTTAAATATTATATAAAGAAATTGTAATTAAAAATTCATAATCATAGAATTGTAGAATTGTAGAATCATAGAAAACCCCAAGCTGGAAGGGACCCACAAAGATCAGTGAGTCCAACTCCTGATTCCAGACAGGACCACCCAAAAATCAAGCCATATGTCTGAAAGAGTTGTTCAAATGCTTCTTGAACTCTGACAGGCTTGGTGCTGTGACCACTTCCCTGGGGAAAAACCTCTTCCTAACATCCAACATGAACCTCCCCTGTCACAGCTCCGTGCCATTCTCTCAAGTGTTGTTGCCATCACTAGAGAGAAGAAGGGCACTTGCCCCTCAACTCTTCCTCATAAGGTCTCCATTCAGTCTCTTCACTAGGCTGAAATAAGTGATTTCAGCTGTTCCTCATATGTTTTCCCTTTTAGACTGTTTACCATATTTGTAGCCCTCCTTTGGACACTCTTTAGTAGTTTTATGTCTTTCTTACATTCTAACACATTAAACTGCATACAGTGCTCAAGGTGAGGCCACACCAGCACAGAGTAGAAAGGGACAATCGCTTCCCTCAACCAGCTAACAATGCTGTACTTGAGGCACCTGAGGACACGGTTGGCCCTTTTTGGCTTCCAGGGAACACTGTTGACTGATATTCAACTTGCCATCAACCAAAACCTCCAGATCCCTTTCTATGGGGCCACTCTCCAGCCCCTCATCATCCCCCAGTCTGTATGTATAACCAAGTTTGCCCCTTCCCAGGTGCAGAATCCAGTACTTGCTCTTGTTAAACTTCATATTGTTGGTAGTTGCCCAGCCCTCTAATTTGTCCAGATCTCTCTGCAAGGCCTCTATAGTCAACAACTCTGCCTAATTTAGTATCATCCACAAACTTACTTAGTATACCTTCACATCCTGTGTCCAGATCATTTATGAAAACATTGAAGAGAACAGGCCCTAAAATGGAGCCCTGAGGAACCCATTAGTGACTGGCTGCTGGCCTGATACAACCCCATTTACTATAACCCTAAGCTCCTACCCGTCAGCCATCATATATTATGTATTTATCTAGGTGTATGCTCGACATTTTGCCCAGAAGTATACTGTGAGAAACAATACCAAAAGCTTTGCTGAAATCCAAAAAGATTACATCAACTAGCTTCCCTTGGTCAACTAGGTGGGTGACCTTGTCATAAAAGGAAATTGAGTTTGTTAAACAAGATTTTTTCCTTGTCAACCCATGTTGGCTCTGACCAAGGATTGCATAGTCTTTCAGGTGTTTTTCAATAACTCCCAGAATAATTTTCTCCATAATTTTACCAGGCACTGAAGTGAGACTGACAGGCCTGTAATTACCAGTATCTTTTTTCTTGCCCTTGAAAATTGGAACAAATTTTGCCAGATTCCAGTCAACTGGGACCTCTCCAGATTCGCAAGAGTATTGAAAAATTATTGAGAGGTCTCACGATAACATCAGCCAGCTCTCTGAGTACCCTAGGAAGAATCCCATAGAGCCTCATAGACTTACATGCATCCAGCTGGAGCAGCAAATCCTGCACAAGTTCGGGGTTGGCTGGGAGTTTATCATTACCACAGTAACAGTCCTCCAACTCAGGACTCTAGGAGTCCCAGAGCCCATCACCTGTGTTGAAGGGAGAGGCAAAGAAGGCATTAAACGTCTCTGCTTTGTCTACATCCCTGTTTTTGATGTGACCGTATTCATAAAATAACAGACCAATGTTTTCTGTGGTCCTCCTTTTTGTTGCTAATGTATTGAATTTTTAATTTATTAATAATATTAATAAATTTATAATTAATAATACCAAAAAAAGGAACATATTTGATTTAATTTTCATAAAAAGCTCAATAATCATGCTTCAATCATGAATCTAAACACTTTTTCAAACAACGGTAAGCAAATGAGTTTAACTGAGTATACACTGAAGCAGGTAGTTTCAAGCTGATCTAACAACAAGCCAGGGAAAAGCCATTTCAAATCTGTTTTGCTTTTAGCATGATTTTTTTTTTCCCCAGATGTTTTTAACCTACTCCAAAATACTTGAATAAAGTGACAGAATATTCCTCCTACAATTTTCTCCATATAATTTTAAAAAGTTGCATGTCTTCTGGTTGCTCATGAGAGCCCTGTGAAGCACAGATTACATATTTTTGGAGAGCTCTATAGAGAGTAAATGCAGGGCAAAGGCTGTCTTATTTTCCTGGTCTTTCTCTTTCTATTCTCCGAAGGTAGTGGGACTGTATTTACCTCTTATAGTTTCACAGTGGCATTCATTGCTAGACCAAAACACCCCTTCTATCCCAGCCCATCATAGGATTACAGTGTTACAGGGCTATATGAGGCCAAGGAAACAAATTCTGGAAAGGATATCATATTCTCTCTTCTAAAATTTGTCTCCTATTACTTATGTCCATTAATGTAAAAGCTTCATTAACCTGATACTCTAGCAAGACACTTCCTGGTAGTGGCCAATGAACAAATTATGACTGACACCTGAATTAGGATAAAAGCAACATAGATATCATCCCTATCTATACCTTCCACACTGGACAGAATAGCAGCTGTTTAATGGAAGTTATGTCCCAAAGGTCTAAGCAAACCAAAAGCAAAACCACAGCCTTATGATTCACCTTAAACACACTAATGAATCACCTAAATAGGGTAAGAGACTGTTTGAACAATGTTAGACAACAACATGGCTATTCTGTGATTGTTTGGACAACGCTCCCAAGGTAGTCCTGTGTGGAGCCATGAGTTGAACTCGATGATCCTTGTGGGTCCTTCCCATACCATATTCTATGATTCTATGACTACCATTTCCAAGTTACTGGCTTTTACAGCTTTACCCCCAGTGGTCCTCCCCCCATCCCCTCACCAGAAGTACAATTCAAAGATATTCAGCAAGGAACTACTGAAACCTCAATAAGAGACATTCAACTATTCTATAAAGTATGCTTTTAAAGAGAGGAGGCTAATGTGCAGCTTATTTTAATGCTGAAAGTAATTGTACATGATGTTTCAAGGTTTCTAAAGTAGAAAACCATGAGTGCTCTGATCAAAATTCGTAGGGAACAAGTGCCATCTTTCTAGTAGTGTACTTAGCATTTATATCTAAAGTGTAAAACATTTCTAGAATGTTAATTCTATGAAAAGCTATTCTTTGTAATACATTCCTTGAAGAATATATTTGAACCCAGGAAAAACAGAAGAGAAACCCAAAATCTAAAGAATAAAATAAATTTTGTTAGTGCAATTTTTTCAGACAAACTTCTAAGGATAAGGATTGTAGAACTACAAAGCATGACAGTAATAATTAACAAAATAAATGGATTTGAAATAGCTAGACAAAATATGGTATACGGCCAGAGAAATGGGGAAACTATGCTGCAGTAGTGAGAAAAAAAAAAAAAAAAAAAGAGAGAGAGAGAGAGAAAGAAGAGAAAGCTTCATGTAAATCTGGAAAAGCCTCAGATTCCAAACTGAGAAATTATTTAGATATTCGAGGAGCTGGAGAGCACAAAGACTGTCTACAGATGTATATATTTTTTCAACTGTATAATGCTTTCAGATTAAGAAAGCAAGCAAACCAGGACATGTCCAACTCTAATCATCTAAACAAATTCTATCCATTGTAAGGTCAATAGGGAAAACTGCATAAAAGGTAGATAACAATAAACACAATAACTAAAAGAAACAAAACAGTACAAGAGATTGTGCCCTTTTTTAGTTTGTTTTGTTTTATATAACTTTATTTATACATATATATATGTTTAATATAACACCTACTTCAACTTTCCATAATGTCTGCTTACGGCATGACTGAAAAGTTTATGCTGTTTCCCTGTTCTTAAATGTTAGACTAAAGAAACAGAGTAGATCCATTTCTAGCAAACAGGGAGACTGGAAGGTACACAATTAACCAGTCAATGTAAAAAGAAGAATATGCAATTGAAGTTCTTTCTCATAAGTAGAAATCCTTTACATAGCATGTCTTACAGCACAGTGGTAGCACAAAAGTAAAGTTGCTAGTTTTAATAGGTCTCCTAAAATTACTGCATCTCAAAGATCAACATTTTCATTCCTATTGTATATTAGCTTACAAACTTAACTGAACAATTCATGTAAGCTTTGTTACCAACTGGACTGAAGATATTGATACTGAGATATCTTTTATACTTATGTTATTCAAACACATCATTTTTTCCAGATTACCATTGGACTGCATATTTTTCCCCCATCAGAATTTCTAGCCAAGAATTTAATTTTGGAAAACATGTGCAGCATTTTATTCAGGAAGGCTCCTAACCATTGATATTAACTTGAGCATGGAGGAATGGTTTTAAATCAAAAGATGATAGATTTAGATTAGACATTAGGAGGAAATTCTTCACTGTAAGGTTAGTGAGGCACTGGAACATGTTGCCAAGAGAAGTTGTGGATGCCCCATTGCTGGACGTGTTCAAGGCCAGACTGGATGGGGTCTTTGCCAGCCTGATCTAGGGAATTTTCCTGAGTGTCTAAGAGAAAAAGAGAGGTTATATCCAGTGGAAGAAGAGACAGGCAACTCGGGGAGAGTACAAGGAAGCTGCCAATATATGCAGAGAAAAAATCAGGAAGACCAAAGCACAGTACAAGCTCAACTTGGCCACTATGGTTACAGATAATAAAGAATATTTTTACAAATATATTAATGGCAAGAGGAGGGCCACCGTCCTTTACTGGATGCAGGGGGGAACATGACTACTGAGGACAAGGAAAAAGCTGAGGTTTTTAATGCCTTCTTTACATCTGTCTTTACTAGCCAGACCACTTATCCTTGGGGTACTCAGCCTCCCAACTTGTAAGTCTGTGACGGGAGGCAGAAGAAACCTCCCACACTCCAGATGGAAACAATTAGAGACCTGCTGCTCCACCTGGACTGTCACAAGTCCATGGTGCCAGGAGGGATCCACCCAAGAGTGGCTGAGGGAGTAGGTGGATGTGATTGCTGGGCCGCTTTCCATCATCCATCAGTGATCACAGTCATCTGGAGACGTCACAGATGACTGGAGACTTGCTACTGTGATGCTTATCTATAAGAAGAGCTGTAAGGAGGACCTGGGGAACTACAGGCCTGTCAGCCTGACTTCGGTGCCAAGAAAGGTGATGGAACAGGTTATCTTCAATGCAATCACACAGCATATGCAGGACAACTGGTGGATCAGGGCCAGCCAGCATGGGTTCATGAAAGGCGAGTCTTGCCTGACCAACCTCATCTTCTTCTATGACTGGGTGACCCGCCTGGTGGATGAGGGAAAGGTTGTTAATGTAGTCTACCTAGACTTCAGCAAGGCCTTTGACATGGTCTCCCATAGTATTCTCCTGGAGAAGCTGACAGCCCATGGCTTGGACAGGTACACTCACTCTTTGCTGACTTAAAAACTGGCTGAACGGCCATGCCCAGAGAGTGGTGGTCAAAGGAGTGAAATCCAGCTGGCAACCAGTCAACAGTGATGTTCCCCAGGGGTTGGTGTTGTGACCCATCCTCTTTAATATCTTCACTGATGATTTGGATGAGGGAACTGAGTGCACCCTCAGTAAGTCTGCAGATGACATCAAGTTGGGGGGGAAGTGCCAATCTGCCGGAGGGTAGGAAGACCCTGCAGAGGGACCTGGACAGGATGGGTTGATGGGCAGAGGCCAATGGGATGAGGTTCAACATGGCTAAGTGCTGGGTCCTTCACTTTGGCCACAACAACCCCATGCAACGCTACAGGCTTGGGGGAGAGTGGCTGGAAAGCAGTGCAGAGGAAAAGGATCTGGGGGTGTGTCCTGGTTTCAGCTGGGATAGAGTTAATTTTCCTCCTAGTAGGTGGTATGGTGCTGTGTTTGGGATTTAGGATGAGAATAATGTTGATATCATGGTGATGCTTTAGTTGTTGCAGAACAGTGCTTACACTAAGCCAAGGACTTTTCAGCTTCTCGCTCTGCCCTGCCAGCGGGCAGGCTAGGGGTGCAGCAGGAGCTGGGAGGGGACAGACCCAGGACAGCTGACCCAAACTGGCCAAAGGGTTATTCCATACCATCTGACGTCATGCTGAACAATCAATATGGGGGGGCTGGCTGGGGCGGGGGGACCGGTTGCTTGGGGATAGGCTGGCCATCAGTCAGTGGGTGCTGAGCAATTGCATTGTGCGTCACTTGTTTTGTACACACTATTATTACTACTATTATTATCAATATTTTCCTTTCTTTTCTGTCCTAATAAACTCTCTTTATCTAACCCACAGGCTTTCATTTCTTTCTGATTCTCTCCCCCATCCCAGAGAGGGAGGGGGGAGGGTGAGCAAACGGCTGTGTGGTGCTTAGCTGCCGGCTGGGTCAAACCACAACAGTTCACCAGGACAGGGTGCTGATTGATGGTCACCTGAACATGAGCTGGAAGTGTGTCCAGATGGCCTAGGCCAACAGCATCCTGGCTTGTATCAGGAATAGTGTAGCCAGCAGGACTAAGCAGGTGATCATCCCCTTGTATTCTGCTCTGGTGAGGCCGCACCTCGAGTACTCTGTCCAGTTTTGGGCCCCTCACTACAAGAAGGACATCAGGGCATGTCCAAAGAAGGGCAATGAAGCCCAATGAAGTGAAGGGTCTCGAACGCAAGTCCTATGAGGAATGGCTGAGGGAAAAGGGGTTGTTTAGTCTGGAGAAGAGGAGGCTCAGGGGAGACCTTATTGAAAGGAAGTTGTGGGGAGATGGGGGTTGGCCTCTTCTCGCAGGTAACTAGTGATAGGACTAAAGGGAATGGCCTCAAGTTGTACCAGGGGAGGAAATTAAGAGACATGTCTTCTCAGAAAGAGTAGTCAGGCATTGGAACGCACCAGGGAGGTGGTATCGTCACTGTCCCTTGAGGGTGTTCAAGGAGAGGTTGGACTTGATGCTTAGCGACATGGTTTAGTGGATGACATTGATAGTAGGGTAATGGTTCAACCAGATGATCTTGGAGGTCTTTTCCAGCCTCTAATGATTCTACGATGTGAGCATATTCTACGATGTAATTACCACGTCTTGGGCACGGTCTTGGGCAGCCTGCTCTAGGTGGCCTTACTTGAGGAGGGGGAATGTCCACATTCTCCCACAAAATGCTGCACAGACAGTCACAGACATAGTGTATGTTAACATGAGCAATTTATTGGCATCTGCATAGGCTGAAGCTCCTGGATAGAATGGACTCTCTCTGAGAGTCTGGGTGGTCACTGCCTGGCTGCTAACAGCTGTCTGTTTTGCACTGCTGGAGAAACTGGTGTTGTGCAGCTGCATCATGCGGCTGGTGAAGCTGGCCGCGGCCTACTCCATGCTCAGGAAGTTTTCTAAGTTGTCTAGCTGCACCCAAGCATCGGCTCAATGGAGAGGGTGCTCTCAGAGGCTTTGGCCAGCCTGAGCTTGCAGGAGCAGCAAGAAGGCAGCACCATCGGGCTGTAGTGTCGTGACTGCAGCAGAAGCTCCCAGGTTGCTTTCACCAAGGTCTGGAACCAGCAGGTGGTTTCCTCCACTTTCAGGTAGGAGCTGGTGCAGAGGGTGCATAGGAGGCTGGGCTCCTGCTTTTCACTCAGCTTGTCCTCAAGATGGTGGAGGAAGCACAACATGTCCCCCACCAGCTGCTCCCTCATGCAGGTGCACTCCAGCTCCACGCGCAGGCAGGAGTTCCTCGCTGGCGTCTCCCTCGTGGAACCCAGCCAGGTGGAAGGCGTGCCTGGGGGGTGGGGCTCAGGGGCATGAGCAGGCAGCAAGGCTTCTGGGCGATGCCCAACACAGACAGGGCGAGGAAGATCAACATAGCTGTGGCCTGGAGAAGGTGCGAGCTGCACTCACCAATGGCCCAGGCCACAGTGTGGTGGCCCTGCCTGCTGATGGTCCTGATGACAGCTCCCCCGTTGTGACTTGTCCTCTGTGCTGCCACAGGTACCACAGCCGCAGCATAGCAATCTTCCTCTGTCCTGTCCCGTCCTGTCCCGTCCCATCCCGTCCCCTCCTCTCCCTTCCCCTCCGTTCTGCCCCCCCACCCCCCCACAGCCACGGCCCCCCACCCGAACACACACTTCTATATTTTCATTTCTTCTCACAGGCAGTTCTGTCTTCACAACATCAGGATGCACACGTGTTACTGGGAGAGTGACCAAGCACTGGCACGGGCTGCTCAGAGAGGTTGTGGAGTCACACACTGGAGACAGTCAAAAGCCATACAGACATGGTCTTTGGCAGTTAAATTTCCCCACAAAGAAACAACTCTGTCCCAACCAAAACCATGATAGAATGCTTTAAATAAGTGTTGGTTTCTTCATCTATTCTTTATAAACTAGAATTATTTTTACTGCTCATTAAAGCAGAGAAAATCTGAATATGGTGTCTTACAATGCACATAGCCAATTGGTAAGAATCCACAGGCTGCATGAAACACACCATGTTCGCTTGTTATTCTCCTCATAGTTTCACAGAGAGAGATACAAACAGTAAGATGCAGGTTTTAGGATCTGCTTTGTTTGTTACTCAAATATATTAGAAAAATATATGTTCACTGACTCTGCTGAGAATGATCATGGACAATCAGACCCAACATTTATGAAATGCTTTCTGTTAATAACTTCTTCATAAATGTTTGATGATTAGGTTTTTTCTCCTCAGAAAATTTGCACAGCTCCCCACGGGGTATGGGACCACAGCAGCGTAATAAATATTACTTCAAATCAACTTCCAGAGGCAAACTGGTGCAATCAACAGGGTGCTAGATGGGGACAAGTGTATCAGTTTAATTCTGGCTTTGCTATTGGCCTGATGGGTAACCTTGAGCAAGACACTTCACATCTGTGTGCTCCTATTAATCTTTCAATCTATTTAAATTGTAAGGTCTTCGGGAGGACATTGTTCCTTCCTTTGTGTTGGTATGGTATTTAGCACAGTAGGACCTGCTGTAATGTGCTGCTGCTGTAATTCATAAAACCAAATAGCTAATACAAAAAAGCAAACAGTTCTAACAGACCATACAGAGTTTTGCAATTACTAAGGACAGAACTTGACCCAAGGGATTATTAGGTTTCTATTACATAATCAGATTCAGACCAGACATTTTACAGGCAAAGTTAACCCTCTCTGCAAATAAATTTACAAACATTACTCTTCTTATTACCATATTACATTAAAAATGCCTAGAAAGTAGTGTGATGTCTGTCACCTCCCCTTTTAAGTTTATATTCTAAGTTAACAAACCAAAAGATTCCATCTTCCTCCCTTCTCAGCTATCAGACTTGATAGTCAAATTAGGACTGAAAATCAAAGTAGATTTTTTCTGTCTAAAACGTAATCAATACAAGTAATGACTGCACTTTCAGCACACTTGACATGCAGTCTACCACTGCTAATCATGCATAAGCT